>NC_087220.1:52060250-52080250 GCF_015104395.2 Macrobrachium nipponense
TTCATTTTTGTATTTAATAACTTTAATCATTATTTAATAAAAGGGTTTTATTTTATTTTCTCTTTAATACGAGGAATCATTACTTAATGAAGTCTTATTTTAATTTTTATTCAATAAATAATTTCTTAATATGGGGTCTTCTTTCATTTTTTATTCAATAAGTTCAATCTTTATTTAATGAAAGGTCTTATTTCATTTTATATTCTTTACTTAATACGAGAAACCATTATACTATAAAGGGTCTTATTTCCTTCTTTATTTGATAAGTTTAATCATTATTTAATAAAGGGTTTTATTTAACTTTTTATTAAATTCTAAGCTGCTGAGTAGACTAATCAAATGGCATAAAGCCAACCAGCTATCCCTCACTTAATTAGAAATAATAAAAATCAAAACGTGTTCTGTAAAAGCTACACATTAATATAGATGTACCTACAGGAAGCATATTTTTATTAGTATACAATTATATTAATATTTCTTGGCATTTGATAAAAATAATTGTAAAAGGAATCTTGCTTTCAGCTAAAAGATAATTTCTCTGGGATGAACATGGTTACAAAGGTGTTAACGTAAACAAAATAGGTGATATACTATCTTAAATAATAAAACAAAGACACATGCATACACAGGTTTTATTATATATATATATATATATATATATATATGTATATATATGATATATATATTATATTAATATTATATAATATATTATATGTAAGAGAGAGAGAGAGGAGAGAGAGAGAGGTATATATAGACAGGTTCTCCCAATATATTTCTTAGCAAACAACTAATTACACAAAATTATAATAATTCGTCATATATACAAATATATATATATATATATATATATATATATATATATATATATATATATATATATATATCCACACAAGTCGGCCATATCTCATTCTTAAACCACATGTCATTTCCTTTTAGGGGGAAAAAAGTAAAAGATACACACTTACACACACACGCACAAAACACATACACACCTGTCCACAACCAGGGCCGGGGTATGAGGAGGAGGAGGAGGAGGAGGGGTAGGAGGAGGAGGAGGAGTAGGTGGAGAGGAGGAGGAGTAGGAGGAAGGGGCGGGGGGGGGGGGGGGGGGGGGGGGGGGGGGGGGGGGGGGGGGGCGCCGCGCCGCCGCGGGGCATATTTATATAGATTCGTTCGGGGAATACCGCAAGAGCATTTCTAAAACCTTGATCGCTTAATCCTCACGAAATTACAAAAAGTATTAGAGGGAAAAAAGAGAATTAGACAAAAAAAAAAGAAAAAAGAAAAAAAAAAAAACAAAAAAAGAAAAAGTGCTAAATAAAAGCAAACGAAAATACACAGGGGGAGAAAAATCAATCTTCCATTAAATGCGGAAACGAAAAAACATATAGAAAATAAGAACATGGAATTAATGCCATCGGAAAAAATAACTGATGATTGTGACCGGTCCCGAACGCTAACGAAAAACGATACGGATGTACGAAATACATATATAAATGAATGGATAGATAGATAAATAAATAAATAAATAAATAACGCAACGATACATATACGTGTATATATATATATATATATATATATATATATATATATATATATATATATATATATATATGTGTGTGTGTGTATACGTGTGCGGGTCCCAATAAACATGTATACATATAAAATAGAGTAAAAAAGTAGGAAGATAAGAAATATAAAAAGTATATAAAACAAGAAATAAGATCACCTATAATCAAAAAGCTAAAACACAAGAGAGAGAGAGAGAGAGAGAGAGAGAGAGAGAGAGAGAGAGAGAGAGAGAGAGAGAGAATTGTGAAAAGGAATCAGAAAACCAAAAACTTAATCAGAAATAATGGCAGACAGAATAAGAAGTAAAAGCGAGGAAGAGAAAAACAATAAATTAAAATGATTTCAAATGAGAAACTAAAATAGATAAAGACACAAAAAAGAAAAGAAAAAAAAAACACGAAAAGGAGAGTAATAAACGATTCCGAGAGAGAGATGAAGTCAATCCCAAGAATGCAAAGAGAAATGAAAAATGTAAAATATAAAATAAAAATAGATGTAAAATATACGAAGCAAAACAAAAAAGAAGAATGTAAAGAAAAGGAGGAAATAAGGAAAATTAATAAATAGAGGAAATAAGGAAAATTAAATAAAAAAAACTAATTTAGAAGTAAAGGAAATGGCAATCAGGGAAATGGGTAACTAAAAGGCAATCATTAAAATTAATTCAATCGAGAAATAATAAACAAGAATGCATAATAGCTTAATAATAGGCCAGACTATTTCCATGGCGACGAATCATTTCAAGGTTAATCACTGAGTTTGATCGAAATCCGTACACTCATTCGCGAGATATTTCCTTAGTACTCAGACGACAAACGAACAAGGAGATAAAGGAGACGAAGAAAAGAAGGAGAGAAGATGAAGGAAACGAAGAAGAAGAAGAAGAAGAAGAAGAAGATAAAGGAGGAGAAGAGAAAGGAAGGAGAGAGAAGATAAAGGAAACGAAGAAGAAGATAAAGGAGAAGCAAGAAATGAGAGAAGAAGAGGAAGAAAAAGAAGAAGATGATGAAGAGAAAGGAAACAACATGATGATAAAGACGAAGAAGAAAGGAAGAAGATGATGAATAAAGGAAGAAAAGTAAAAGAAGATAAAAGAGATGACGATGAAGAAGAAGAAGGAGATTAAGGAGACGAAGAAAGAAAGGAAGGAAGGAAGAAGGGACACAAAACGAACGAATGGGGTCTTGCGAGGCAGAAGCGGACAGTGCCTAAAACAGGGGGGGGGGGGGGGGGGGGGGGGGGGGGGGGTGTGTGTGGCCTGTCAACGCCTTCAGGGGAAAAAAGCACACCGGCCGAAAAGGAGAGAGAGAGAGAGAGAGAGAGAGAGAGAGAGAGAGAGAGAGAGAGAGAATAGTCAAGGGCCAGAAACATTACTAAAACCCAAGGAGCAGCCGAGAGAGGGGGAAGACGCGACCGAAAAGGGGAGAGGGTGGAAAAAAGGGGAACCAGGCACGGCATAGGAAAAGGGGATGAGGGGAAGGAGAGTAAATAAAGAGAGAAGGGGAGGTATAAAAAGAAAGTGAGAGAGAGAGAGAGAGAGAGAGAGAGCTGAGAGAGAGAGAAACGTGGTGGCGGTAAAAGCTGTTGACGACGATGGAAGAATATCTAAAATGAAGGAACTGCCAGAGAGAGAGAGAGAGAGAGAGAGAGAGAGAGAGGGACTGTAGCCAATAAGACATTCATTTAGAAACCAGCAAAGATATAAGAAGTAAAAGAATTAATTATCTAAAAAAATACATAAACGGATTCCAAAAATCTTGAACAACCATAAAAAGGGCAAAACTTATTAAGTTAAATAACATATTTTCATAATAATAAATAAAAATCAACGGTCATCCGTCATTTATGAATAAGTACAAGAATTAATATACATTAAATGAAGCAATCAGAATGCGGCAATATTTTGGTACATAACCATTCCTTTTAAAAAAATAATTACTATAACAAAGAAAAAGCAAATTCGTCATGATTGACAATACACAATGAAATCATAGTCGAAAAACATATGGAATGACCCATAACAGAACGAAAAGCGTTTGATAAACCATAGATAAATATTGATCATTTGGAGACTTTGAACACGATGAGAGTTCACTAAAAGAAAAAAAAATATTTCAAAAGTGATGAATCATATGATGACTTGGTCAGAAATAAATTTTTTTTAAATCACGCAGGAAATGAACAAATAATTTTTGAAGATGGCACGCGTGGAATTTCATTTAAATTAAAAAGGTAGTACTTAAGAATACACTAGAATAGGAAAAGTGAAGAATATACTGAAATATAGATCTATCAATGTACACACGCATTATGAATGACAGTACGCATTTAACATGTATGAATATATATTATATGCATATGTATGTAAATGTATGTAAATGTGTATGTATGTAAAATATATATATATATATTATATATATATATATATATATATATATATATATATTATACTTAATTTACTACTGCATATACTATTAAAAAAACAGCAAAACTTTTTCCTTATAAAAGCATCTAAAGTTATTAAAAAATGTTTTGCGCCTAAAAGAATTAAGTAACTGAAAGGGTAAATGATAAACTTTTGAAAAAAAAAACTTTTAAAAAACATCTTCCTAATAAAAACTGGACCTAAAATTGATCAAGGGACAAAACGACGTAATGCCATCAGAAACTTACTTAGTAAAATAGTAATAATATCACACAAAAACTAATTGGCAAAAAAAAGAACATTTTGACGCAGTAAACGGACCAACAACGGAACGAGAGAGAGAGAGAGAGAGAGAGAGAGAGAGAGAGAGAATTTATGAGGGGGGACAGGTGGTCGCACTTCAACCACGAGGAGTGAGTCGAGGGCCAAGGCTTCTCCACATCCTCTCCCTCTCTCTCTATCTCTCTCTGTGAGACAGAGGAAGGGAGGAGGGAGGGGGTGGGGTGGGGGAGGGAAAGAGGTGTAGAACATAAAAGGTTCATCTTTTTTTTGTCACCGAGTTGAATTTCCTACCTAACACATTTCACTTTAATTAGTTTCTTTCTGATTGCTGATGATTATATGATGGGTTCTTTTGTTTTGTCTTTTTTTAGATAAAGGAAAGTTCTTAATTATTAATTACATGTGCACAAATAAATATACACTACACACACACACACACACACACACACACACACACATATATATATATATATATATATTATATATATATATATATATATATATATACCCGCCTCTTTTTTAACTTCCAGTGATGACGCATCAACAGCACATCGCCACACCCATGTTCTCTCTAATCACACTGCGCCACTCACCCATCTACCTCCCCGGTGTTTGTTCGCCACAAGCATTTCACAAAAAGCTACCATCACCCATCCTCTCCGAGTGACCAAAAATATTCCAGATAACTGCTCAGTCTTTGAACCATTCTTATTTTATAGTCTCCAATCTCCACACTTTGCTATATATATATATATATATATATATATGTATATATATATATATATATATATATATATATATATATATATATATATGCAAATTCCACGCAGGAAAGAGAAAAAGATGGAGTTGTGTAGGCCTTTTGACTGGCAGATCTCGTTTCTCATTCCTTCGTGGAATTTCTCTTTCTTTTGTTTACATATTCATCATGTACCATATTTCGTGATTCAGTTATGCATACATACATACATACATACATACATACATACATACATACATACATACATAAACATATATGTAAGTGTGTTTTATGTATATATGTATGTGTGTATATATATATATATATATATATATATATATATATATTATATATATATATACATATGTGTATATATAATATACATATTCATATATGTATGTATAAAGTACTAAGTGAAATAAGTGAAAACACCAGAGAAATAGAATTCTCTCTTAAAACGCAACAATAATGGACTGTAATACAACAAAAATGTTTTTTTTTTGGGGGGGGAGGGGGCAAAATAAAAAACCTTCATGTTAATTGTCTAATTTACTACTCCTACGTTTTTTCGAAATTAGAAAGAAAAATACGCAATGGCCGGAAAAAAATTTAATCATAAAAAACTTGAAATAACAGAACGGGCATGTAGTATATATATTTCTGCGCTTATTTTTGTTAGTGCGCAAATTCCACCGCACTCCAACTTATTCTATGTGTCTGTAGAAACGTTTTGAAATGTTTTCCAGTTTCTGCCTTTTAACATTTACATAACGTTCCTGAACTACACGATTATATTCAATTCAAAGGCCCATATTCACGTTTTTATCTGGTAGACAGAAGAAAGGATAAATATATAATTTTTCTAATGATTTTTCAAAAGAGAGAGAGAGAGAGAGAGAGAAGAGAGAGAGAGAGAGAGAGAGAGAGAGAGAGAGAGAGAGTAAATACCAAAATCAATGCTATGATAATGAAGATTCAATCTACGAATAGTGAAGACATACGAAAGCACACATAATTATATATATATATATATATATATATAATATATATATATATATATATATATATATATATATATATATAACCTACTATACAAAGTCACCTCAGTAATCCTGAAGCACCGTCGAGCAGTTACACAACTGAGAGAGAGAGAGAGAGCAGAACTGTATATGTCGTCAAATAAAACAGTACAATAATGGAAGGCAGTAAAAAATAAATATGATGAGAGAGAGAGAGAGAGAGAGAGAGAGAGAGAGAGAGAGAGAGAGAGAGAGAGAGAGAGAGAGAGGCAGGTGCTCGAGTAGCTCAACCCGCACCAATTAAGATCACCATCCATGCGGTAGTAAGAGAGAGAGAGAGAGAGAGAGAGAGAGAGAGAGAGAGAGAGAGAGAGAGAGAGCAGTGGCATAAAAGAGAAAAGAAGGGAATTGAGAAAATAACAGAAAGGCATAAAGTACACATAAGACAATAAGAGGCATAGAGAGAGAGAGAGAGAGAGAGAGAGAATATATACTCCCGTAATAGTGTTATAAACGTACGCACGCACGCACACGCGCAAAAAAGGAATTTGGTTCCTGTTTATTAAGAAAGCCCTCGTTCCCAAACCACCATCGCCCGCCATGATGACGTGCCCTATCAACTTCATCGCTCTCTCTCTCTCTCTCTCTCTCTCTCTCTCTCTCTCTCTCTCTCTCTCTCATATACATCTTGTTTCATCCGTCTGTTTTTTTCCGATGCGTTTGTCTTTATTCCAGTGTTCACTGATTCATTAAAATTCATATTCTTTCTCTCTCTCTCTCATCTCTCCTCTTTATGCTTCTAATTCCTTATATTTTAATGTCCTCTTTTTTTTATATTTCATTATTTGCTATTTACTCTTTTCCCTTCTCTTTCCTTTTTCATGCCACTGCTTTCTCTCTCTCTCTCTCTCAACTCTTCTCCTTATGTCTCTAATTCTCTAATATTTAATGCCCTCTTGTTTTTGATTTTTCATTACCTTTTAATTTTTCATTATCTATTATTTTCTCTTTTCCATTCTCTCTCCTTATTATGCCACTGCTCTCTCTCTCTCTCTCTCTCTCTCTCTCTCTGTAATTTAACATGCTTGATCTTTGTGGACACAGGAGCGAAGATTATATAAGTGAATTATTTCAACGATGCTCAGTACCATACGATACCCATAAGAATATTCTCTCTCTCCCTCTCCTCTCTCTCTCTCTCTCTCTCTCTCTCTCTCTCTCTCTCTCTCCATCAAACTTTTCAGACCTTTCAAGGGTAGATAATAAGGCTTCTGCAGCAGATTTCAGGGAGTGTGTGATATCACATCCGGGCGGAGGGAGTAACCCTATCTCTCTCCCTCGCTAGGGAGGGGGAAGGAGGAGGAGGAGGGAGGGGGAGACCCCTATACACGCCCTTTACTCTTCCCTCCCATCTCCCTGCCTATGAAAATCCTGCTGACCCTAACACCATTACATTGAGGGAGGGGGGGGGGATGGTAACTAAGGGAGGGATAGGGGGAGGCAGGGAGGGAGGGATGGTTGGGGGGGAGGGGGGCGGTTGGACAGAAGATGCGTAGGAGGGATAGGCGCGCAAAGCGAGATTATCATTCTGTTGACGTTAAGGCAAAATCAGGCGTAAGCGTTATGAGTTGTTACCTGTCTCCGTTATCGTGGGATCGTTTACCTGGAGAGGCTGTTGTGTGTGTGTGTGTGTGTGTGTGTGAGGAAACCTAATGTCTACCACTAAACAGTAATGACTTTGGTCATTCATTTACACAAGACAATACGGAAAGCGAACTCTAGCCACTGACAACCTTCGAGAATTTATATATATATATATATATATATATATATATATATATATATATATATATATATATATATATAGTATATATAAGCACCGGGATTCTAAAACATACATGTATGCATATAAATAAATTCCTGTTGAAATAATAATAATAATAATAATAATAATAATAATAATAAAAATTCAACTCCACTTTTCCCACAAAATCAAAGTCTCTCAATATAAAGTAATTTCTTATATCCTGTAAGAGATAAAAAAAAAATCAACAACACTTTCCCCACAAAATTAAATCTGTCTTCATTTACAATAGTTTACTAATATTCACACGAGGCCCTAAATAATATTCGCACAGGAGAAAAAGTAGATCGTAAAAACGTAACTGGAAAAACTGAAAGACTCTTCAGCTTACGAATGGGTGAATCTAATATTTACAGAAGATATTAAGAAAAAAGACAAATAAACCTGAGATGCCGTACTTCATCTACTTATATCTTGGATTATTCACTATGCCTTGTAATAAGCATCTATTCTCATGAATAGAAGACACAAATCAACTTCGTTAGATCGCTTCCATGTCCTTTAGAATGTTGCATGATAATGTCTATCCTTAGCTAACCCACAACAATGATATGGAAGTTTTCCAAGAATGTGATTGGGCTACAGCTTCGGTAACCAATCATGGACAAAATATGCGATTGTAAGAATGAACACTGATTGGATTACATCTCAGGTAAGGAATCTTTCAGAAAATAGGATTGGGTAAAAGATCAGGTGATGGATCTTTTAAATATTACTAAAAGACAGTCTGGAGTAACGAAAATCCCGAAGCATGTTATTGGATAAAAGAATGTTTCATACGGTGAAGAATGTTACTGGACAGTGGCCAGGTTTTTCTGAACGACAGTGAATAAACAGTGACGAAAATTTTACGAAACTGTGATGTATCTTTCGAAGAAAGTGACTGGTTAGAAATTACGGTGATGAAGTTGTCAAAAACATGACGGAATAACAGTTACGGTGACGTAGCTCTCAAAGCAAACGGTTGGCTAAATAAAAAAAAAAAAAAAAAATACGGTGACGAAGTTATGACATAACAGGAGTTGACAGGTTACGGTGACGTAGTTGTCAAAGCAAGCGGTTGGCTGAAGAAAAAAAATACGGTGACGAAGTTCTGACATAACATGAATTGAAAAACAGTTACGGTCACGTAACTCTCAAAGCAAGCTACTGGCTAATAAAAAGTACTGTGACGAAACTGTAAACTAATTTGACTGAATAACAGCTGCGTTGCAGTCATTTTCGAAGAATCTGACTGGCTACAGAGTACGGTGACGAAACTGTCCACTAATATGATCTGACTGACAGCTACGGTGACGTATCTCCCAAAGAAACTGACTGGCTAAAAAGTTCGATGACGAAGTCCCGAGGTAACATGATTGGATAAGAGCGGCGGTGACGCACCTTTCAAAGAATTCGATTGGCTTCAACGACAATATGAGCGAATAAAAGCTACGGTGACGTAGCCCCCAAAGAACATCACAATTGGATAAAAGCTACGGTGACTTAGCCCCCAAAGAACATTGCAATTGGATAAAAGCTACGGTGACGTCCACAGCCGGACGAAACGTCGACTATTCTGTGACCCTGGCGATAAGAGAACCACGATGATAGCTTGGCCCCGATGGTCGAAAAAAAACAAGTGGAAACAATAAACACGGCGCTGCATAAACATAATTCCGGCAAACACAAGCTGGAAATTATTTCAGTCTGGCAGACATCAAAGATAAACAAGCCGTAAAACAGAGGGGGGAGGGGAGGGGGGCCATACAAACACGGCCATGCACTCAGTACATAAGGCGGCAATATGCCTGCACAAATAGCACAATTTACATAACGATATACAATCGCGAATGTTAATTTTCGCAGGTAAAAAAAAAAAAAAAAAAAAAAAAAAAAAAAAAAAAAAAAAAAAAAAAAAAAAAAAAAAAAAAAAAAAAAAAAGGGGGGGGGGGGGGTATCAGTTAAGCATTCCACGGGTTTTACTTTTCCAAAGGTATTACACGTTATCCATTACAGAGCTTAATTATTCGCTCCTCTTTTTGTGGTTGCTTATTCTAGTTGTTTCTTTGCTTTTTCGCATTATACATAATCCATTACGGAACGTAATTAATCGTCTTTTTTTTTATTTACACATACTCGTCCTTTCTTTACTTTGCAGCATTACACGTTATCCATTACGGACCGTAATTTGGTCCTTTTGGGTAATTACTCCTTCTTGTCGTTTTCTTGCTTTTCCGCATTACAGGTTATCCATTACGGAGCGTAATAATCGCTCCTTTTTTTGTATTTATTCATTCTTTCCCTTTCTCTTGTTTCTTGTTTTCCCGCATTACACGTTATCCATTACGGAGAGTAATTATTCGCTCCTTTTTTGTGTTTGCTCAATCCCTGTTATTCTCTTGCTTTTCGACATGAGACATTTATCCATTACAGAGCGTAATCATTCGCTCATTTTTTTGTATTTGCTCATTCGCGTCCTCTATTTACTTTGCCGTATTACAAGCTATCCATTACGGAGCGTAATTATTCGCTAATTTTTTTATATATAAACTCATTCTTGCTCATTCTCTTGTTTCTTGCTTTCCTGCATTACACGCTATCCATCACGGACCGTAATTATTATTCACTCTCGTTCTTTCTTCGCTTCTCTGCATTACACGTTATCCATTACGGAGCGGAATTATTCACTCCTTTTTTTTATATTTACTCATTCTTTTTCATTCTCTTGTTTTCATGGTATCTAAGCAACGGGGCAAAACAGTTTTATTATTTACTTGTTCATAACTTCATGTATTATTACGGCAAATAACTCACCCGCCGCCAACACCCCCCCCCCCAAAAAAAAAAAAAAAAAAAAAAAAAAAAGAACTTCAAGCTGAAAATACAATATTACACGACCTCCCATATTATATGACCTCCTCACTTATTTAAAACTAATTATTTAATAATCCTGAGGAGAAAAATAGCCATCACTTGAATAGACAATATGCAGAAATTCCATTTCTGGATTTGATTAGACGTTACAGATCGTTATAAATGACTCAATAAAGGCATTTATACATATTCCAGTTTTTTTTTTTTATAAATACTATGCCCACAGGAACATACTGAGAGAGAGAGAGAGAGAGAGAGAGAGAGAGAGAGAGAGAGAGAGAGAGAGAGAGAGAGAACGGCTTTTTGCAACAAGCTGTATTTTATAAATATAGAAACGAAACAAAAAGCAAAACTAGAAAATGCAAGCAGATAAACAGAGAGAAGGGGGGAGGAAGGGGGTTAAAAATGAAAGTTAATATGATGAGAGAGAGAGAGAGAGAGAGAGAGAGCAAT
The DNA here is from genome assembly GCF_015104395.2 of Macrobrachium nipponense. Taxonomy (NCBI): domain Eukaryota; kingdom Metazoa; phylum Arthropoda; class Malacostraca; order Decapoda; family Palaemonidae; genus Macrobrachium; species Macrobrachium nipponense. The sequence goes on from NC_087220.1 coordinate 52,071,461, forward strand.
ACCTTATTAATACAATATGAACAAAAAAAAAAACTGTAAATACAAACATGAGAGAGAGACAGAGAGAGAGAGAGAGTGACCTACAACAGCTTTTCATACTGAGCCGTCATTTATAAATATAAAAACGGAACAAAAAATAAAACTAGAAAGTACAGACGAATATACAAGGGCAGAGAGAGAGAGAGAGAGAGAGAGAGAGAGAGAGAGAGAGAGAGAGACTCCAACCCAGAGCTAAAGTAAGGGTTTGGGACAAACAGCAAAGCCTCCACAGGAGCCAAGGGAAACCCGACCTTAAAACTATGACGGGACAAGGTTCACTTTCGCCTGCCCTACCCGGCAGCAGATGCATCCCTGATAACGGTCATTCCCTCTGCCCGGCCGTGTTCTAACTATGTACGTTTTGATGGTGCGTGTCAGGGGGGAGGGGGAGGGTGAAGGTGGGAGAGGGTGAAGGCGATCGATGGGGGGGGGGGGGGGGGAAGGAAAATGGGGGTTGAAACGTACACGTGTGCATTTTTCAACTCATGAACGTTTTATTCGCCAAGGGGAGCTCTCTCTCTCTCTCTCTCTCTCTCTCTCTCTCTCTCATGGGATTGTATGTATGATGTGACGGAAACACGCAGAATCTTTCACTGGGTCAATTGACTTTGGTTCGTTCGTTCGTGCGTTTGTTCCAGGGAGATAAAAGAACGCTTTAAAATATTCAAATTTCCTTCTTTAACATTTTGCTCTATAGATTAATATTTCAACATGTCTATCTAAACACGTGAAAATCTTTTGATATATCAGTAAGAAGATGTTTAAAATTTCAATAATGATATGCCTGAATTGTATATATATATATATATATATTATAATATATATATATATATATATACTTAATAACCTAAGAATAAAACGTAATATTAAAAGTTAATTAGCACAGCATACCCACGTATACTTTACCGTGGAAACGAATGGTTAAAAACATCTGCGCTTGAGAGCATATGCGCACATGCCACCACATATGTTAATACACATTTCAAAACAAAAACAAACATAAATAGCATATGTAGAAACACATCCATTTTCCTTTAAAAGAGAACAACGAACTTTGTATGGGTACATATGTACTCGGAACACGAGAGTGCACATGTAACCTTCTGAGTTCATTTTCAAATTACCGGATGAAAAAAAAAGTGTGATCTTTATTGCAATCAGACATGTGTTTCCCGGTGGAACAGATGTAACGGAACCGTTCCACATCCTACGACAGTTTTCTCGACTATTAACCATTATCTGTATGGAATCTACAATGGAACTGTACTCATGATATACGAGAAGTATTTACGCACCTTGAAAATAAATGTTTTCAACTACTCTATGAATATTTCCGCAAATAATAATAATAATAATTTAAAAAATCCTCTTAGTAGAACGAGTCTTCAAATGGAGAAACAAATCCACAGTTATGTTAATGTACATATATTTAAGTTTACAAACAGCAAGGATAGCTTTCGGGAATCTGTTCGGTTCCCCTTGTCAATAAGGGGAACCGAACAGATTCCCGAAATATATGTACATTTACATAACTGTGGATTTGTTTCTTTCCAATATAATAATAATAATAATAATAATAATAATAATAATAATAATAATAATAATAATAATAATAATAAATTTATTGTCGATATAAACACTGAATTTGTAACATAAAATGTAAATGAAAAAAATGTAAGCGTTTAACGATATAAGATCGACCTGTTTGAAAGGTAAACGTATATTGTGGCTGAAGAGATTAGTCATATATATAATATTCGGGAGCATTAATGGCTAATGTCTGTCATGTAGATGCAGATGCAGTCTAGAATTAATAGCGAACAACTAAAAAAACAGAGAGAGAAGAGAGAGAGAGAGAGTACTTCTAGTAGATGCAATTCAGGAAACTGCTGTCAAAGAACAGTTGGCACAGAGGTTAAACTCATTTCAAAGAAGAGAGAGAGAGAGAGAGAGAGAGAGAGAGAGAGAGAGAGAGAGAGAGAGTACGTCTAGCAGATGGAATTTAGGAAACTGCTGTCCAAGAGCAGTTGGCAAAGAGGTGACAAACTCAATTCAAAGTGAGAGAGAGAGAGAGAGAGAGAGAGAGAGAGAGAGAGAGAGAGAGAGAGAGAGAGAGAGAGAGAGAGAGGAATTCACGCAAGCAGTGCAACCGAAGAACGTTATATTCACTCTCGGTGAGACCTTGCCAATGGCATTCGAATGAATACGACTAGGAAAGAGTTTGTTCTACGGCTTCATCATCATCATCATCAGCTGTTGCACATCTGCCCGTCTGCACCGCGCACGGTAAAAAGCAACCATCTGGAACGCCATCTCCACTATTTCAGGGTTACGATTCCAATGATATATCAACGAAAGGCCACTTATATATATATATATATATATCCCCCAAAGTCCAAATCAACACTGAATGCACCGTGCAGGACTAACTTGCCCCGCCCTGTCATTGAAACAGATGCCTTGCCGTTTTAGTTTATCTACGTGCGTATTTTTATATGTTACCCGTACGTATCTGCAATGTCACGATAATATGCCGGAAAGAGAGAGAGAGAGAGAGAGAGAGAGAGAGAGAGAGAGAGAGAGAGAGAGAGAGAGAGAGAGAGAGTTTAAAACACCATAACCAAACTATGCCTAGTAACCGAAAGGTGAAAGGTGTTGTGTGCATATTCACCACATAACAAATACTGAGAGAGAGAGAGAGAGAGAGAGAGAGAGAGAGAGAGAGAGAGAGAGAGAGAATTGTAAGCTTTCGCCAATGGCATATTTTGGGAGGAAAGTTTCTTCGCTCAATATCGAGTCGTATAGTACAGAAGTGACTTGCAAGGAAGACAGAGTCTAGTGAAGTGACGGGCCGGGTAAATAAATAAGTCTATAATGAGATTATTCGTATGCAATGAAAAGCTATGGTTAGCTTCGGTACTCAGTAAAATACAGTTATTGGAGTCAAAATCATATTATTACTTCAGAAAAAATTTAACCTAGAATTTTAGAAATAATGGGGAAAAAAAGATAAAAGGTCAAACTGAACGAAAAAATAAAATCATGGTAATTCATATTTGACAAAAAAAAAAAAAAAAAAAAAAAAATGGAAATTCATAACCTGACGCAGAGCATCCGAGCATTCTTCCATTCATTAAAATGATTTTCCTTTCAATGTTAAATTCTCCGTTTCACAAGCCATAACACTTACTTGTATTTTAGAAATAACAAAGTTAAATAACTAACGGGCTGTAATAGCTACGCATCAGCAAGCAAGCAGTTGGCTTGACCGAAGTCCAACGACTTTGGTCAAGACCATCATCAGTTCATACTCCGAATACTTCAGACTCTAAGAACAAACACAAAGCTACGACCATTAAATTAATCCATAATATTCAGGACAAGGGGGATAAATACACACGCATAGGAGTCCAAAAGGAGAATCACTTCTGAAATCGAGCTTACAAGACAGAACAAAAAATATGCTCTAAAATCACCCTATGTTACTAGGAGGGCTGGTTACTCTCTAAGAGCCTTGGGTATAGGCCTAAACACACAGGCGACATCACATCGGCAGTAACGTTTAGGAGCTTCTAAGGACTGGATACACGTTGGCAACTGACGAAGGAATGGGACAAACACAAACGAAAGAAAGAAAGAGAGAGAGAGAGAGAGAGAGGAGAGAGAGAGAGAGGGAAGGACGACGGACCAGGGCATGATGGGAACTGGAAGCACGGATTTCTAAAAGGGTCCAGCCTAGCAGGTTATCGAGGGACTGATATACCACTAACTTTGGCTGGCCCTTGGAGGAGGAGAGAGGTGGTGGTGGTGATGATGGAGGGGGTGGTGCATGTGATGTTGGTGGAAGAAGTGTTGGTGGTTCCCCAAGGCGGGACGCGCCAAGCCAGAACCTCCTCTGTTTCTACTGCTGTTGGCGGTGCTGCTGGTGTTGTTGGCGCCGCGGGAGTGTCCTGTCGGCGCCTTCTCTCCACACCCTTCGCCAGAAAAAGATGGAAGCAGGCTTCGTCAATTTTAAATAAGCCATCCTGGTTATAACCTATCTGCCACAATCATCATCGACTTGAGACTACCTAGCGTCAAGTTTATTTACCTAAGCCAAAAGAATACGTATTTCAATGGTTGACTACAAGTTTGGTACAGAAGTAAACATGATGCTTTTGCTACTGTAACTTAAATAAATACATTATTCCTGTTCTCCCGACGCTGTTCATGTACATAATTATTTCATTCATGAACAAGAGTTGGATCCTTGTTACACATTCTCACTACCTGTAAGCATTAACTAATGGTACAGATTAATATACTATTTTCATAACTATTACATATGACAAGATCATGAGCACAGGAGAGAGAGAGAGAGAGAGAGAGAGAGAGAGAGACCTACGCAACCACATAGCACAGAGCCGGAATGCATCTCTGTCTGCCTGTCTCTGTCCTCCACCCAGGAAATTCGGGGAAACACTCCCTCCCTCTTGGGCCTACTTCTCTAATCCATCAGCCGTTACGGATGCGTTCGCACCACAAGCTAATGAATAAATACCTACGACGTGACCTTCACTACCGCAAACACAACCCCACGGTGATGACGTCACGCAACGTCCCGGGAGCGCGCGCGCCCGCGCGTGCTATATTCGAAAGCACGCGCCAAACGGAGTGTGCAGCAGCAGTTCCCATACATTAGTCCCGGTAACAGATGTGGGTCAGGCCGCCGCTCAAGAGACTTTGTTTACGTGAGAGAGAGATGGGGAAAGAGAGAGAGAGAGTGTGCGAGGGGACTATGTGGGACAGCCGAAGGTTTAGCCGTAGCGGAGAAGGGCGACGCAGAGACAGAGAAAGAGAGAAAGGACAGGCCGTAGACAGAACAGGCTCACCCGCCAACGGCAGCGAGAGAAAAAGAAACCGAAGACCGAGAGCGAGAAGGGTCACCTAATAGGCTAACTGGCAACTCAGCTCCTTTGTTGATTCGCGTTGAAGTTCCCGCGTAAGCTAAGCAAACGGTTTCCCTTTGGCGCCAAAAACTGAAAAGGAAACGATTTATCTTGGGAGCAATATTCGCAGACTTTCTACTCATCCTACGATGCTTGACGAAATCTCAAATCTTCAAAGGAAAACTGATCTGACCGGCACCGTATGCAAATCATTTTTGCTTTGAAGTTATCGTAACTGCATGCGCTTCCTTCAACGGGACGTTTAAGTTTATTACACTACGTGATGCGTTTATAAAGACTCCACAAGGTTGTAATCATTCGTCAATGCAGAAAGAATTCTACAGAATCCTTTTTACATTATATTATCTCACTTTAACCAATCCTCCCTCTATTAGCATACTGTACACACCAGCGGAGTACATTTGTTAAAAATTGCCGGTAATATGAACCCCTGCTTTAACACGAATAACAAAAATAGATCCTTATAGGTCTACAAAGACCTACAAGATTGGTATATATAACATCATCTCGTCTTATTAAAAATCTATAGATTTTCACACCTTGCCTTCTTAATCAATATTAGCCCATCAAAAATTGTAATGTTTCTTTATCTCTCGTGAACATAACACTAAGCAAGTATGCACACATAACTGAAAATGAAATGTTAGGCCTACACATTGCAGACAAGTCACATGCAATTATTACATAACTCTTGAACGTAATCATTATAAATCTACCATCTATTGGGCAACCCTGTACCAGCCCTGCCTTGTACCTTCAGCGAGAAGGATCCTACGGTTCCTGCCACCCTAACGGACAAGTTTCATGACCACTTTCATTCCTACTTTTTCCAGCCACGGTTAATTTAACATCACGCAGTTACCCGGAACGCACACGGAGTGAATGTCCGTCCCCCTTGTTAGTCCCGATTTCGTTGGGTGTATTATAAGAGGAAATTCGCCAATCTGAATGATCACAAAAGATATTATAGTCGTAACAAGTGATGCCTCTAGATCTAACCTATGCTACACAATTACCGAAATGTAAAATTGAAGTTACACAATTTCAAAATCGTGGTCACCAGCTATAAGCGAAGAAAAACTACTTAATTGGTTACCATTAAACTACAAAATTTTAAGTTAATAGATTTTAAAACCTTGATTAACCACTGGAATTTTAATCGCCATTAGAAAGCTTACTATGCTCCCAGCAACACATTAGACCTATAGCATAATGCATTTATCAAATACGTTGGCCTAATACTTACTACATTCATATTTATAGTAGAATGTCAGTGACAATATTTCCTTCAAGCATGATAAATCACTACTCCAGGCTCTCTCTCTCTCTCTCTCTCTCTCTCTCTCTCTCTCTCTCTCTCTCTCTCTCTCTCTCTCACACACACACACACACAACTCCTCTCCTTTGTTCTCCTTTTGAATGTTCTTTCGGACCCACTCAAGAGTCTCTTCGAATAACAGACTCAGCAGTCCTCTCTCTCTCTCTCTCTCTCTCTCTCTCTCTCAGCGTAGGACACATAACACCGTGCCTCTGATACTGATGTACCCATAATTATTATGGAAGAAGAAACGCTAAATTAATGCTTATATGCTGATAGACACAACTTTCTATAATAGAAATATATACTATATATACGTATATATATGTATATATATATATATATATATATATATATATATATATATATATATATATATATATATAGATCGACAGATAGATATACAGACAGACATATATAGTAGACATATATATAATCAGAAATGCCCGTCCAGGAAAGCAGCAGCCAGCAGTCACAAACGCTTTATTATAACGCGAGAGCTTCCATAACAGAGATTGGTCTTCGTCAGCCCCAAGTAAGCCAATAGATCACGACGCCCAGAGAAGAAATTTGAGAGGGAGGTTTAATCATACATCTGGCATCACATATCCTTCCGGCTTGTTTCCCCATATTATCTCTCTCTCTCTCTCTCTCTCCTCTCTCTCTCTCTCTCTCCCTCTCTCTCTCTCTACTTTGCAATCTAGATTTTTAAATAACGGTTAACAGAACTGCTTACGCCTGTTACATTGTATTTTATCATCTGATGTCTCTATGTTTGCAATACAAACCTGACTTATTCTTAGTAAACATTATAGGGAACACACAAATATATATTTATATATATATATATATATATATATATATATATATATATATATATATGCGCGATAGATATTAAACACAAAGCAATTACAAATTTTGAAAAGAGACTAGTGAATTTCATTCTAAAATATGTAAATCAACAGTCATTAAGACCAATTCTGCAAACGACATCTAGGTGGCATATATAATTACAATCCAACACAGCTAAAGTTACGCAGTGTAAGCGAGAGAGAGAGAGAGAGAGAGGAGTAGCCTACCCAGTTGATAGCAGACAAGCTGACAGAGAAAGGTAGAGGGGGAGGCTATTAACATATGTTTAGCACTACACAATTGCAGGAGGTATTAAAGGGTAGCGATAGGTAAAAGTGCTGCAATTGATGGCCCTTGCAGGGGGAGGGGGGGGGGGAGAAGGGTAGAGGAGACTCAGAAGTGATGCTGATGAAGTGGCCAAAGGCTGGGGTACAGTTGTGATGCAGAGAAGCTCCGTGAGAGAGAGAGAGAGAGAGAGAGAGAAACTGCATGCATCTGCCGACCCGTGGACAGCGCGGAACGGAAGACAGGAAGGAAGCTTGAGCAAAAATTAGGGAGGAATTCGTGGAAAGGGGAAAGTCATTGGGACGATGAGAGGATATAAGACTTGGGCAAAAAAACAGCTGCATATTGGAAGTGGAAACAGCGAAAGAAAACGAGATTTACAAGAAGATAAGTTTGCTACACAAAAGGAATTTCATTTTACATGGCCAATGTTACTTTCCAAATTACATGCAGCACAAAACTTTAAATGTAGTAAATAATATAAAATAAAAAATGACAAAGTTTTCCAGCTAATTGTGGGCTCCTGTATATTATGCACACCTATAAGACTATAACATTATATGTGGAAGGAGATACAGAGAGAGAGAGAAACAAAATAAGTTATACTAACATGAAACAATACAAATTATTTACGAGTAGACTTAAGGAGCAATGGCAGAAACACATTGGGGGGGAGAGAAAGAGAGGGATGTCTACATAGTTAAATTGCCATATGTGGGTCACCTATAATATAGCTCTCTCTCTCTCTCTCTCTCTTTTCCTTCCTTCCTCCTTCCGGCGCTTTGCATAGCCACGTGCAAAATGATTGGACTCCGTTCCACTCGGTGGCGAACTGACCTGGCTACTACGCCACGATGTCTGCAACATCCTCTCTCTCTCTCTCTCTCTCTCTCTCTCTCTCTCTCTCTCTCCCCATAGGCCTCGAGGTGAATTATGGAATCTATCTTTCATGAAGGCAGGTGCTGATATAAAGGGGGCGAGAAAAGGGAAGGGTACAGACTAGATTTTGTTCCACAAGAAGAGACGGGAGGGAAAGTTACCATTCCGGCGTCGTCTTTAGGTCTATGGCGTTACTGTACCAAGCTCACGTAAACCATTCCATTACGTAATTACATACAGAAATGTGATGGGTATTGCGAATCAGGCCGTGTAGCTTTCAAAATGACAAAAGGTAATAATCTAGAAATTTGTTGAGTATCGTGTAACAACATTAATAAACATCTCGGTTACAAAATAATAAGAATATACACAACTCTGTAACTTTCTACAAAAGAAAACAACAGATGCCTCTAGGTAATGAATCGAAGAATTAAAATCTTTTTCATAAAATTGTTTATAATTTTCTAA
>NC_087220.1:52085250-52115250 GCF_015104395.2 Macrobrachium nipponense
GTGTTCCATATTAATTATATATTATCGACCTGGAATTCTGCCTTCTCTCCTTCTCTCTCTCTCTCTCCTCTCTCTCTCTCTCTCTCTCTCTCTCCTTCTTAATGCGATGTATAATATAATTTGGATTAATGTCAATGATCAAAATACGGTAATATTATTTACACAAAAACAATTGCTGTTGAAAATGGTAATGAAATGCCCATTACACAAATATAAACACATGCAATGCAACCACACTGACACATAAAAGATATATATATACATACATATATATATATATATATATATATATATATATATATATATATATATATATATATATATATATATATATGTATATATATAGTATATATATAATTCGAGTTACAAATGTCCTTTAATATCTAAATCGCTCTAAATCGGAATTAATATATTTTCATATGTGTAAACCGAAGGGGAATTTTTTTAGTTGATAATAATTTCGTCCTCTCGTGGGTTCGAACCACAGCCCAGCGGACAGAGATGTTTATGCATACATATATTATATGTGTGTGTAAGGGTGCTCGTGCGTGGTTATTGCTTGTGAAATAGTGGCCATTGTCCTTCTAACTAAGGATGGATACGATGCTAAGGAAACCAAAGCTTAAATACAATAAAACCATCGATAAAACCTAGATCTCAAATATTCTCTCTTGCGCGAAAAAGAGACGGGGATCTATACACCGGAGTAATGAAAAAAAAAGCTAATTAAGTCCTAATAACGCCGGAGTAATGAAAGACGTTAATAACAGACATTATTAACAGACGTATTTAAATCACCGTAATCAGTAAAGTAACATTATACAATAGACCGGCATCTATCTATCGCAAACAATAACCTTTTGTTCCGGAGCTCGAAAAAACCCAGGCATTGCAACAAAGAAAACCCCTTTCGTATTTACTTCGTTGTTTTTTTTCTATTTTTTTTAATTCTTAGTCTTTTTATCTTTTTCTTCTCCCCATCTTTCTTTTTTCTCTTATTTGCTTATCCTGGTGTTTAGCCGAATTTACGAATAATATATTTCTTCTAAGGTCACTGAGAGAGAGAGAGAGAGAGAGAGAGAGAGAGAGAGAGAGAGAGAGAGAGAGAGAGAGAGAGGAGGAGGTGCTCTGGTCTTGTGAGTGTTTTTGCTGTTTGTGGAAGCGATAAAAAAAGAATGAGTTTTTATTTAACATTTCTTAAAAATTACCCTTCGACCAAGTGTTAATGAAATCAAGTGTTAAGGAAAATACGACAAGAAGTGAAAATATAAACCCAAAATAGTAATTTGAAATACAACTTCAGTATTCGAAATAGTCGTATAAAACACAACCTCAGCATTCGAAATGGTCATAAAATACAACCTAAGTACCGCCATATAATTCACAACTACAACATTCAAAACTCAAAACGATCGTTTAACATATAACGTCAGCGCTCTAAATAGTCATACAGATTGAGTTACGAATGCCAGAGGTCCATAGGCCGGAAATATAACTTCAACGTTGTTAAAAGAAAATCAAATGAAGAAGAAGAAGAACAAGAAGAAGAAGAAGAAGAAGAAGAAGGAAGAAGAAGAAGGGAGAAATTTGCACTAATGACAATAATATTCTGAAAGCTTTCATTAATTTCATACTAAATATAAAGCGTAGCTTCTGTTATTGACGCTCTCGTTATCATTACTGTATAATATTTTAGTCTTTAATTACGAGTAAATGTTTTAAGACTTCTTTAATTTGTTGTATTGAGTACGAGGATGCGTTAGAAATTCCAAGTGCTTATAGAACTCACAGATAAAGAATATCCTAATTTACGCCCAATGATGATATATATACACACATGTATACATATTATGTATATAATCCTGAAGACAAATAAAAAGACATTTAATGCCATTATGAATACCATTCTATATACACTGCATGCAACACTGCAAAAAAAAAAAAATTATAAATAAGACAAAACATGAAACGACTCCATTTCGTAGAACATTCAGGTAACGCCAACATAATCAACAACGGTGCCTGCAAAGCAACAAACCTTTCCACGTAAAACAAAAAATAAAGATGCCAAAATCAAAATAAAGAAGAAGAGGAGGCAACATGAGCACGCGCACGCACTCACGCACAAACACACACACAAAAACACTCGCCCGAAGAAGAAAAAAAAGCAACTCCCCCCAAACATCAGGATAATTATAATATTGGTGTTTGGACAATATGCCGGCACACAGGTATACGAGGCTCTATGCCTTCAAAACTCCTTTGAAGGGTGGTCTCTCACATCTTGCTGTCGAACGTACAAAGGATACCGACTGTCTTTGTCTCCTCCTCCTCCTCCTCCTCCCGCGCACACACAGCCAAATGAAAGATTCGCGCCAAAAGATGAACATGAAGACTTTTCTCTCCTCTCCTCCTCTTGTTTTTACGCGCGTTTTTTGTTTTTTGTATTTTGCGCGCGCTTTTTTCCCGCCCATTTTTCTTTTCTTCACTTTGCATATATGCAGGGTTTTCTCTCTTTTCTTTCCCATTTTTTTTTATCCAGCGTTATCATAATCTTCCTTTTTATTGTATTCTTAGAGGTTTTTGTTTTAAAACTGTTTATACAGATATTATGTTGACCGAGTGCCAATATACTCTATTGTTTTGCACGCATGTTCATTTTGCCTTAAGAATGACATCACATATTCAGCCCAATACGTTTTAAAGCTTTGTTCAGAACCATCCCCTCTGATGAGAGCGACCAAACGCGCGCAATATAATATATATATATATATATATATATATATATATATATTATATATACTATATATATATATCATATATATATATATATATCAACCCGTCTCATCTAAATCTACTAAAGAAGTAAAAGTAGAGAGAGAGAGAGAGAGAGAGAGAGAGAGATGAGAGAGATAGAGAGAGAGAGAGCAGAGAGAGAGCAGAATCTAGGAAGTCCGTCCTCGTCTTCATCGTCATCGTCGACGACTACAGGTAATTCCCCTCTTCCTCCGGAGTCATCAGAAGAATCGCAAATTAATAAGAAAGGTTAATTTACCTAAGTCTCCTTCCGACGAATCATGTACATTCGCTCTCGGCACGCGAGCATCCTTCCTTCCATCCTTCTCCGGGTTATGTGGGATGGGTGGGGAGGTGGGGGAGAATGGTGGGGAAAGGGAAGGGGAAGCAAGAAACAGTCCATCCTTCTCCAGGTTATGTGGGATGGGTTGGGAGATGGGGGAGGAGGAGGTGGGGAAGGGAGGAGATGAAGGAAAAATCCATCCTTCTCTAGGCTTTGTGGGATGGGAGGCTAACTTTTGATGGATAGGAGGGGAGGGATGGGAGGTGGGGGAGGGGAAAGGTAGGAGGAAGCAGAAAAAAAATCCTTCCATCCTCCTCCAGGCTACATGGGATGGGAAATTGGCTTCAGGGATGGATGGGGGGAGAGATGGGGGAAGCAGGGAGAAATCCATCCTTGTCTAGGCTATATGTGATATGTGACGGGAGGCTGCCTTTTGGAAGGGGTGGGGAGCTAGGGGAGGGAGAGGGGGAGGGGGTTGAAGGGGAAAGCGAAAAAGTGTCAGAGATGGCTCTCTTCAAATTTTATAAACGACATAAATTGTCTGTCTAGTTAAAACAAGAATGCAAACTTGACCTATCAATGAACAATAAACCTTTTCCAAACAATTTGCAATTTCAAAACATGACCACAAACGGTAGCATAAATACGCTACGAAAATACCTTTGTATATATAAATATATACTATATAATATATATATATAGGATATATATAGAATATATATATATATATATAGACCATACATATATATACTATATATCTATATATATATATATATATACATATATATATATATATATATATATATAATATATATATAAAAACATATATATATATATATTTAATTTATATATATAACAGCAATTGCATACGAGCAAAGTGACCCAATAAAACTACAAAACTCCCCCCCCAAAAATAAAAACGGCTAATTTCTGATAAATCCAACTCTTAGGAGAGTTTTCTAGCTCCATGACAACGCTGACCTAGTGCCAGCACGGGCTCTTGCTTCTCGGGGAACTCGTATGAAACCCGTACCATAATATCCTTAACAACGTTCGTTCCATGTGTTTCTTTACTCCATTCTACTTAATAGAAAAAAAAGAAAAAAAAAAAAGAAATGTTGCTCCTATCCTTCCGTGAGAATGCCGAGAATGGTTTGAAAATCTCTCTCTCTCTCTCTCTCTCTCTCTCTCTCTCTCTCTCTCTACAACATATGTAAGGTTTTAAATATCTAACTCAGTTTTATTCTGAAATTTCTTTCAAATGTATAGAAAAGTAAACCTTCGCTTCTTTGGTAGGTTACGCAAAGCTCTCTCTCTCTCTCTCTCTCTCTCTCTCCACTTCATTCCTTATTCCCGCGTCCTAGGAGTCATCTCCATTGGCTAAATCTCAACCGCCTATTCCGTCCTTCTATTTCCATTTTATCTCTCATTTCCATACTCCTCTTCTTCTTCATCTTTTCCGGCAGGATATTCGGGGTTTTTCTCCCTCCGCTGTGTGTGTTTTTTTTTTTATTATATATCTGTTTGTGTTTCCAAGGAGCCCGTGTACAATTCCCTGATTCTTGTGAGTTTTCACGGCTTCTCAAAATCTGCGTTTTATTCCTTGACTTTTTCTTCTTGCTTGATGTTTTTATTCTCTTGTAAAGCCACACATGCTTCCAAAGCCTTGAGGCAAATTCAAGGATGTGTAGGATCTTAAATACCTTGTACATAACTTTACTCTAAAAATATATATAAAGCTGTGAACAAAGTTCATTCTTTGCTGCTTCCTTGCTATCATTACACAAAGTCATCCACTTGAAAATTTTTTGGTCATTTCTCTCTCTGTCTCTCTCTGTCTGTGTCTCTGTCTCTGTCTGTCTGTCTGTCTCTCTCTCTCTCTGAAAACATACGTAAGATTTTCAATATTTCACCCATTTTTATTCTAAGATTGTTTAATTTAAATAAAAAAAAAAACAAAAATTATAAACAAAACAAAGGTAAAAAGGGGTGTTTAAATTTTCCACTTCCGTTTTATTTTCATCCCAATCGGACCTTTCAAGTCTCTCTCTCTCTCTCTCTCTCTCTCTCTCTCTCTCTCTCTCTCTCAGAGAACCCCTTCCCCCACCCAACAACGACGCCGCCTTCCTTCCTCCTTCCCCCAACAGCAGTCACAAACTTTTTCATATTGGTTGTTTCAGGAAGCGTCGAAGCGCAAGCCATTACTATCAAAATTAAAATTTCGGGGGGGAGAAACCGCCAACCGAACAGGGCCAAAAATAAAAAGTTGTCGAGAGGCTTCGCCTATGCCAAGCCGCCTTCTCTCTCCTACCCCAACCCCACTCCCTACCCCCTCTCTCTCTCTCTCTCTCTCTTTAGTCCCTTCTCTATTCTTTAACGCCCTGCCTCTTGCTAGATGTGGACCCCTTCCCAATCTTCCACTCCCCTACCCCCTCCCCTCATCAAACCAAGGCTTCCCTCACCATCCCCCACTATTCGTATTAAATGGTCGACTACCTACAAGGCTTTCTTATTAGCGGAAGTAGCCTTAAAGTCACAAAGTCGGAAACAGCAAAAGAGAAATGAAAACCGAACGGAAGAAATTGGCAAAGAAACCAAAGAAAGCAATTCTTAAAAAAGTTATCGATAAAAACGAAAAAGGCGAAAAAAAAAAACATACGGAAAGGGGGAGTAAGCAGTGATATAAAAACGGACGGAGAACACTGAAAATGGATACAAAAAGACAGCAATAGATGAAAAAGCCGACGAAAAGTATATCAACAGAGAGAGAAATAAAGACCAATGATAAGAATGAGAAAGAAATAAAATCTTTAAAAGAGGAAGAAGCAGAAAGCCTGCAGGAAAAATATGTAAAAAAGGGTCGAGGAAAAGATAAGGAAGAGAAGAAAATAATGGGAAAAATGAAAAGACCTACCCAATATTGTTTCAGACAAGGTGAGGAGAGCCCATTGAATTAATATAAAAATAAAACCCGACCAAACTATTGAAAGAAAAAAATAATATAAAATAAATAAATAACTCAGAATCTTTGTAGAAAAGCAGTGGCGTGGGTACTTACAAGTAACTATATATATATATATATATATATATATAGATATATATATATATATATATATGTGTGTGTGTGTGTGTGTGTGTGTGTGTGTGTGTGTGTGTGTGTGTGTGTGTGTGTGTGTGTGTGAGAGAGAGAAAGAGAGAGAGAGATATCAGACATAAGACAAATTACGCATTTATTGAAATTAAAATCATTTGTGAGATATCATACTTCCCATAAATTATACATTTCAGTTAAAATTATATGAGTGATATCAGATTTATAAAAATGAAATCTTTGGGTTAAAATATTGAAAAAATGTGATTTTCCTTAAACTGAAGTTGATAAGTATATTTTTTATTTATTTATTTATTTATTTTAATTTAAAGGTAATGAGAAGACGTTACACAGATGCAAATAGGAAGGTAACACTAATGACCAATAATAATATAAAAACAGGATAGTGAAATAATTAAACTGGGTTTGTGATGTATCATAACACATTTTACCTCCTTGAAGCGACCTCAAGATGTATATAATCCGCATCTCTGGCATGCAGACGTAAAAGGCAACGGCAACCTGGAATCATTTAGTAGCCCAGGGCCGAAAGGTAATCAAGCAAACGAACGGACCGAGGGGAGAAGGGAAGAAAGGGAAAAAAAAAGGGGAGGGGGGCTCTACAACCGCCACCCCAACCCCATTTCCCAGAAAGGAAGCTCTTAACCGTCTTCAATGATGTCATAAGATGATGATGTTAAAATTAAGCCTTTCGGGAGACAAATGATAAACAACCCCAACTGAAATAGCTTTTGTAAAACGGGGGAAACATGGTAACATTCTCTGGAAAACATTCTCTGGAGAGTGTTAACATATATGGCACAGCATACCTCAGTAATGCTGCTACCTAGCTCAATAATTTACAATGAACGGAATTGGGTTCCCTACTCAAATGACAACGAGAAAATAAAGTCTTCCTTCTTCTAGAAGGAATAAATAAATAAATAAATAAATAAATAAACAAATAAATACATAAATATAAATAAATAAATAAATTCAATAGATAAATAAAGGTAAATAAATAAGACCCAGCAAATACAAGAAACTCCATCATCCCACCAAACTCATTTGATGGTTTAGCCAGGTGTTACTGAATAACTTAAGTCTCTAATAATGGATGCCATTTTTGACATCCTCGTATTAAAAGAAAAATAAATGATCTTCTGGTGATTTTTTTGGACCACTACTAAACAGCTGCTCTAGTTAATAAACCTATTAGCTGTTTTGCATTCTATATGTACTTTCTTTAACAACACAGATAGATAAGTATTTGTTTATATAGGTGGTTGTTTATAAGATTAACCAGAATGACTTCCTAGGATTATGTTCAGTCTAGCATGCATTCGAATCCAGATCACTTCTATTCCTCTATTTTAATTTTCAGTCAGTCATTTGTATGATTTCTTAAATGTAAAAGTTATGTAATGTTCTGACCCTCAGAACATACAACATCAAGTCATCTGTCATTAAGGACAATGTTGATGTAGGCCAGAGGCGGGCTTTCCCTATAACCAAAACAATAATAAACACAAGCCCATAGCACCTATTTAAAGAAAAAACAAAAACAACCCTGTAACCTCACCTCGCTGGAACCCATACACGATCAAATGGCCACACCTGTATCATCCGTTCCCACAGCCTAAAAGATAGGTCATTCCTCTCTTTCTCCCTTGTGTTCCCACATCCAGACCATCTCTGCTTCTTGATCGGAGCTGCACTCAAAATACCTTTTGATTTTCCTCCGAAACCTTCCCGCATGAATCAGAAACGTAGGGAAGACGGATCTCTTCACTCGAGATGCGAATGGAGATGTATATCTGGAGGAGGGGGTGAAGACCCTTCTCCCTTCCTCCCCCCCCTCTCTCTCTCTCTCTCTCTTCCCTCCATCCCTCCCTCCCCAACGCATCTCAGCAACTACGGATGCCGTCCGCGAGACAAAGGAAGACTTCCCCCCTGGGGAGACGTCCTCATGTGTGGGGACTTCCTCGTCCCACTGTTAGCCTTTAAGAGGGATTGAATAAGGTCGCTGTTATCTTATCATAAACACTCATCTAATTGCGACTACGGGTCGTCTTTCGCCTTTCTGCTTCATCAGTCGAGTTGCAGATCTCATGATCTGTCCAGCATCGGGAATCTCTTCTTTCGAAGCTACCTGTCGGGTAATCACCTCAAATTCTTTTTAAGAGTAAGTAACGTACCTAGAGTATTATCCTTGTTTTAAATATAGCATCGTATGCTTCCTCAGTTACCTCTAAGGCTTAAATTTGGTCTACAGAAAAATTATCATATAAGTTACCATCCATAAAAATGATCATCAAACAATCCTTTTTGTTATTGTTGTTGCATATTTTCCATTAAAATAAAATTAACTTGATAGTAAACCAACTAGGCTACTGATTTTCTTTTTTCTATTAATATTCCAAGACTATACATCATAAGAGAGATTGATGCAAGCTCAAACTTCTATTATACCTTCAATCAAAACTTCCTTTAGGAAAAAAAAAAGGGGATTCAGTCCGGATAACATTTCATAAATTTCACATATACAATATCTATCAACGGACATACCACTACTACGATTACAAGCGCCGCGCGCACGCGCAGAACCCCCCAACACGCACAAGTACGGGCAAACGCCAAGAGTGACCTATTAACGACATTAGCAGCTGCAAAATGCCGCTGAACGAGCGGAGGCAATAGTAACAATCATATTAATAGTAAGAGTAATAGTAGTAGTACGCGACGGTTGTCTAGATTACGAATGAAGCTGCGATAATAGTAATAGTAGGAGTAATAGCATTAGTAATAGTATACACGGTACACGATAGCTATCTCATTTACGAATGAAGCTGCGATAGTCGAGGTAGTAATAGTATTAGTAATCGTGATGGTATAGTAGTGGTTGTGTTGGTAACTGGGGGTCGTGTAGCCACGCTCTTATTCATTTGGTCATGGAAGTCACGCCATGGGAGTGAGGGTGGGGGGGGGGGGGGGAGTGGGTTCGGGAGGGAGCGTCGGTGGAGAGGAGAAGAGAGAGAGGAAGAAGGGAGGGAAGAATTGTCGAACAGCAAGACAGGGGACGGAACAGACAAGAGAAATCAAAGGGAGGGGTAATCTATACTACAGAATTTCCTCTCTCAGACTATCTTCCACTCTCTCTCTCTCTCTCTCTCTCTCTCTCTCTCTCTCTCTCTCTCTCTCTCTCTATATATATATATATATATATATATATATAGAGAGAGAGAGAGAGAGAGAGAGAGAGAGAGAGAGAGAGATTTTGAAATAGTTTTTTAGAAGGAACACCCTCTCTCTCTCTCCTCTCCTCCTGTCTGGGACGGTTGTTTTGACATCGCTCCTTAATGTCCTCTGTTTTTTCTGATACGGAGATGCCCTCACCTGCATATGTGTATGGATTGTGCTATGAAAGTGTAGTGACGTGATAGTGACGTGATTTACGACCTCTTTTTACCCCGAACTTAGTTTTTGTAGGCTTTAAAAGTTGGGAAAATTTCCTACAGGTCTCCCGTTCAAATTTTTCCAAAGTTGCGCATGCGCACTAAGCGTCTGTGACGTCACTACCATTGCACAAAACAGATTTGAGAAAAAAGAAGAAAAACGATGGCCAGTGAAACTCCTACCCTTCAGACTCCTAGCCTTGAAAACCCTACGGGGGATTTCTTGAACAATAACTTACAAAGGCCCGATCTGCAGAAACATTGCAAAAAGCTGGGCAATTAATTAATTATTTGGGTTTCTAAAGACAGGTTAATTACTCTAATTTTGAATTACCACATAAAGAGAATGATCGAACACCAGAGGAGCTACAAACATCAGTTTCACAAACATTGACGACGGATAACGAAGATTTACGGAAATTAAGGGAAGAATGACACCAAGTTAAAGAAAATCTGATTCAAAAGACCTCCGAAATACAGGAACTGAACGAGATGCTAAAGCAAGCAAATGTAACAATAAATAGATTGAGTGACCGCCTAACCTCTGTGGAAGATTATATTGGAACAAACAGACAAACTACCCTGGAAAATAATTTGTCGGAACCTAGAAACATAGAAAATGGAAACGCTTCTTCTGGGTGACACGAATCTACGAGAATACGTAAGACGGATTTAGGAGAAAATACCTTCATAAGAACAGTCTATGGAGCTAACATTGATCTCATTACAAGCTGGGTAACAGAAAAATTAGACTGGACACCATCGAGATGCATAATAGTATGTGCATCCATGATATATTAGAAAGTGAAACTTCATCCAATATATTGGATAATATAGGGACTCATAACAGAATTAAAAACGTATCAATGAAAATATGGAGATATTAAAAATATGTCAGATCTTGCCCACCCTACGAGCAAATGAATTAGAAGACACCATAAAACTATCATAATAATGAGCTTCTGAAGGAGTTCCAAGTAAGGCGTATCAGTCATAATGCGTATCAGTCATAAAATGCGAACTCTCTTTTAAATTGGAACAGGAGAAGTGGACGAGCTATGTTATCACCAAGGAAACGGAGAACTCGGGAGTCTTCCTAAATAGATATGGCGCTATTCGACTACTCGAAACTATACATCGACAGTGTAATCAATTCAATTTATGTAACGACTGGAAAAAAAATACTAAAAGATCAAGTGAATGGCTGCTTAAAAATCCGGAAAATCATCAAAGAACTAGAAAAACTTATCAGCCTTTAGATAATGCTTGGAAGTCAGTACATGCATATCACTTTGATGGAAGACAAAATCCATCTGGAAGACAAAATCCATCGGAAGACAACAGTACCATAATAACTACCGAAGAAAATCGAAGATATGATAATATGGAAAGAGACAGACCTACCCAAAATCAAGGCAAACATACGTCCCGGATGCTATAATTGTGGCGAATTTAATCACCATCAATCGTCTTGTCGCTACGACCACAGAATCCGATGTAACCTCTGCCACGGATTTGGTCACAAGCAGCGTCTTTGTCGCCGCCAAGCTCTATAGGATAACGGCCAAGAAGACAGCGCCGCAAAAATCTCCGTGGATACTACGAACACAGAAATGGCTCCATGGAATCTCTTAACTATCGAGCATATAACGCTCAGTCTCTGTATCACACATCGACGAAGTGGAATTATTAATACAAGAAAGAAATATTGACATTTTATGTGTAAGTGAAACCTGGTTGGAGCCTACTTTACAGGACAAATTTGTTCACATATCTGACTTTACTATTTATCGTTGTGATCTTGGAAGAGGTGGGGGATCCTGCATTTATTGTCGAAATGATTTAAAAGTAACCAAAATTAAAAATAGTAATGATAAAGTAGAAGGAGTAGAAGATATATGGATTGCTGTACAACAAAAAAGCTACCGTCATTTTTTATTGTGGGGTGTGTATATCGACATCCGAAAGCACTTGCCTCTTCATTTGAGTATATTAAGGATACCTTTAGAGAAATATGTTTACGTAGGAAGCCTGTTTTTATTCTTGGGGATTTAAATGACGACCTTTTTATTCCCAATAATAGATTAAATAAAATTTTGTATCAGTTAAACCTTAACCAATTAATAAAGGAACCGACAAGGATAACAGACACTTCTGCTACATTACTAGACGTTGTAATTACAAACAAAAAACTACAAAATGGTTTCAGATGCCGGTGTGATTTCTAGTTCAATTGCCGACCATGAGATGACTACACTTAGAATAAACATTCCAAGCCAAAAAAGACTCCCAAATAGTAAAAACATACCGTAATGTATAAATTATGATCTAAATAAATTTTGTTTCGGGACAACTTGCTGAATAGGAATCCAGTCTTTAACTCATAATGGAAACAGACTGTGTAAATACCCAAGTGGGATACTTTTAGCAGAACTTTTCATTGATGGTCTAAATGAATGTGCCCCATATGTAACTAGAGAAATTACCCGACCCCAGCTCCTGGATAAGTAGCGATGTTAAAGAAGCTGATGCGAGTTAGAGATGCCCTTCAAAATAGGTACAAGTTGGATAGAATGAACGAAACATTACGACGTCAGTATAAAGACGAAAAGAAACGTACCCAGGTACTAGTTAAGACAAATAAAACGAAACACTTTAAAGACAAAATTCAGTAATTGTCAAGGAAATATACGTAATAAATGGAATATTGTTCATGAAATGATTCCAAACCCGAATGTCAATACCCATATATTAAATTGTGACAATAAAATAGAAAAGGCTGAGGAATTTAATGAATATTTTTCGAACGTTGGAAGACGGCTTATGAGAAATCACAAGAGAATATTCATGATAATCATAGAGACCAGATACCCGTAAATAACGAATCAACTGAAGATGTGATTAGCTTTTTTAGACCTCAGCCAGTTGATGTTAATACAGTTATTCTTACAGTTAAGAATTTAAATGACACAAATTCAGTAGGATCAGATGGAATAGCCCTTCGTTTCATTCGAGATGCGTTACCTGTAATAGCCTTTTATTTAACAATAATAGTCAATACCTCAATAGTAACTGGTATTTACCCAGATGGATGGAAGCTGCTCATGTTGTACCATTTTACAAGAGTGGCGACCAGAAAACGTTGAAAACTACCGACCTATATCTCTTCTTCCCATTTTGTCAAAAATATTAGAGAAAATAGTAACAAATCAATTACTTGAATATCTTGAACAAAAATAAATTATTGTCCTCTACACAATATGGATTTAGGCCTCACCTGTCTACTGAAACGGTCATTACTTAAGCTATCGGAAAGGATTTATAAAAATATTGACAATCAAAAGATAAACTACTCATATTGTTAGATCTTTCAAAGGCATTTGATAGCGTAGCCACGAAATTTTGTTAAATAAGTGTAGGAAAATGAAAATAGATTCTTTTGGTTTAGTAACTACTTACAAAAATCGTTTTCAAATAGTCAGACTAGATAATACCATCTCTTCTCGTAAACAAGTACATTTGGAGTCCCCCAGGGCTCTATTTTAGGCCCGTGCTCTTCTATTCATATCAATGATATGGCAGTTTTTATACAGGACTACTTCAAAAATATGGCAAAATTTTTAGAAGACTATCTTCTCGTACAATATGCAGACGACAGTCAATTTTTAATTGGAGGTAGTATAAATGATATACCCACTCTCATCACAAAGGCAGAAGCTATATTAGAAGCAGGACTGCGATATTTTCAACTAAATGGTTTAAATGTAAATGAATCAAAAACTAAAATAATTTTTTTTTTCATTGGTACAATGGCAATATGTATCACAGATCCATTAGATACCGTTCTAAACTTTAATGGCCATCAAATTGAAAGAAGTGGTACACGTAAAAAATCTAGGTATTTATTTTGACCAATATATGCTTTTTGATGTACACGTATCTGAAATATGTAGAAAAGTAAATGGAACCTTAATATATTTGAAACAGAATTAAAGACAGATTCGATATTGACATGAGGGCGATGGTAGTTCAGTCGCTTGCACTGAGCATAATAAATTATTGCTTAAAGATTGGGGAACTACTACTAAACAACAATTACAACGGGTTCAAAAACTACAAAACTTTGCGGCAAAAGTAGTTGATGGTAAGCCAAAAAATATGACCATGCATCACCAATTTTAGATAAATTAGAATGGCTTAAATGTTGAACGAAGGATTAAATTCGACATTTGTGGGTAGGAGTTTTTAAAGTTATGCGAAGTTTAATATCCAATTTGGCTTTTTAAGTTTATAACAGTTGGAGCTGGTAGGGACAGACGAACGAGACAAAACAATGACCTGTATATACCGAGAACCACCACAGACTGGGAAGTAGATGCTTTACGGTACGAGGACCAACGATGTGAATACCCTACCTGAGTCATTGAAAACAACGGCGAATCTCGACACTTTTAAAGCAAATCTTAGGAAATATATGTTTTCTACAAGATTTTAGTTAGAAACTTGTGGATTGGTTTTATGTATATGTATATCGTTTTCAATGTTTTATGGTGTCTACTTATAATTTTGCACCAGTATAGAATTTTAATGAGTTTTACTATTATTAAACTATTTTTCTATTTTAAAGTCATATTAATGCAAGTAGTGTACCAAATGTATTTTAGTTGCTAGTCAAATAATTTCTATAAAAGCATATTCATGTAAATGTTCAAATTTTAATGTAATCATAAGGAAATAGAGAAATATCAGATAAATCACTATATGTTGTTTCGTATATAATGTATAACCCAATGTATATATATTTGGAAATAAAGTATTATTATTATTATTATTATTATTACTCTCTCTCTCTCTCTCTCTCCTCTCTCTCTCTCCTCTCTCTCTCTCTCTCTCTCTCCATTCAATGATCGTCTTCTCCTGAACAGCGAAAATATGCCCCATTCATCGAAAGACAGATTGTGATGATCGTCAGCATCTCGACAACGTCTCATATCAACAGCTGACAAGTAACCGGCAAACGGTAACTTAATTGCGGTAACCGGTAACTCAAGAACGGCAACCGGTAATTAAAAAAAAAAAAATACTATCGCAATTCCATAAAGGTAATTGGTTACTTATGAGCAGAGCACGGTAACCGACGACTTGAATGCGGTGACCGGTAATTTCAATTCGGTAACCGGCAACCTACGGCAATTCTGCATTCGGTAAAAGAAAAAAAAAGAGGAAATCGCAAAATCGGCCAAAACTTTGACGACAGACGACGTTAAGAAGTTCCAGAATAACAATACGGAAATCTGTTAACGTCACGCAGGAGGGGGGGAAAGCCCCCTCCCTCCCCACCCCATTAATGCCAGCCTTACAGGCCCGACGTAGTACAAACATCTAGGGAAAGAAATAATAATAAAAAAAAAAGTGGCAACAGTCAGTCAGTCGCCGGTAGTTCAGTATCACCTGCCTGACTCCGAACGAGCGGCGGCGACCCTGACTTCCGCTTCGCCAAATCCTCATCCTTACCAAAACTCCCTTCTTAAATACTCTCTTTATAAAAGTGATCATTAACATAACTAATATAGTTCTGCGTCAAAATTCAAAATGGAAGTCCGCTAAGAAATGGAAATCAAATCTTAATATGGGGAGACTGAAGCCATCGGTTAAAGGACCGAGACGACGTTCCCCATCTGCCCCGAACACCTGCTTTGGCCCTCATGCTGATGGGAGGAATAGGGTTTGACCCTGTAACTTGTGCGTAACTGTGATGATGCTACGAGGTGGGAGGAGAGAGAGAGAGAGAGAGAGAGCCAGAGAGAGAGAGAGAGAGAGAGAGAGAAGGGGTTTCCTTCTAAAACTATTTCAAAATCATGACAAAAATAAACAACAATAATAATGATAATACCGAGGTGGGGAGAGAGAGAGAGAGAGAGAGAGAGAGAGAGAGAGAGAGAGATTGAGAGAGAGAGAGAGAGGGGGGGGAGGGGGGGGGGGAGGGCTTCCGTCTATAATGATTTCAAAATCATGACAAAAATAAACAATAATAATGATAATACCGAGGTGGAGAGAGAGAGAGAGAGAGAGAGAGAGAGAGAGAGAGAGAGAGAGAGAGAGAGAGAGAGAGAGAGAAGGGGTTTCCTTCTAAAACTATTTCAAAATCATGAAAAAAAATAACAAACAACAATAATAATAATAACAATAATACCTAGAGATCTTTTCTTCTAAAGTCCTTTAGTATTATCTCTGAATATCCACTTTAGACGTAACGGTAAAATTTTATAAATATGAAAGTAAAATTTATGAATTACAAATATTCAGAGGCAAAATACTTGACAATTTATCTAATATGTATCTGTAATATATGCATTTCACATTTCCATGACATGTAGTCTGCATAAACTCACATACATTTAAACATGAACTTATGAAATAAACGGATTAATTAAATAAATGCTAAAACCTGTATAACAGAAAACACTGTATACAATGTTCTACATACTCTCATATTTCTAATGCTAATGTTAAGAGAGTTACTAAATGAGGTAACTTGCTAGAAAAAACGGCTTCCTTAGAATATAATATCCATAATTAAAAAGAATAAGACAACAGAGATGAGAACCACAATAATATAACAAGTGTTTTTGGAGACCGCAAACCTCCAGCAAGGCTGATAAGTCCCACCGAACCACCAAAATCCCTCCTCCTGCCCATCCCCCAAAAATGGCCCTTATCCATGCACTGATCTCTCCCAGAATCTAATCAATTATTGCCAGTAACAAGGACCGCCTTTGGTAAAGTTTTCGTCAAAATCCACACAGAAACTCTTCGGGTAAACCTGATTAAAAAAAAGAAAAACAAACAAAAAGAACTACGGCTCAAATTTCAAAATGCACCGACCTATCACCGATAATTAACTGGGACGAGATTAAACAATAAACAAAAGAAAATCGTTTGTATAAATTCAAACAAGTGATAACAACAATCTATTTAATGATATCTGTTTATTAATTCACTATTTTGTTGCAACTTTCGAGAACAATTGATAGTATATGCTCCACTTGCAACACAGGCTTTCTGGCTTAGGAAAAACAACAAAATAATAATAATAATAATAATAATAATAATAATAATAATAATAATAATAATAATAATAGTAATAATAATAATAATAATAACGAAGGCCATGTACCCCTGGACCACTTCAAAAAGTTTAATTACATTATTTAAAAAAAATAATAATAATAATAATAATAATAATAATAATAATAATAATAATAATAATAATAATAATAATAATAAAGGGGAATTCTCATGTTTATGTTACATGCCTACTTAATTTATGGAGGATATTTTTACATTCTTAAGTCAAAATAAGAACCCGCAAACCAAGTCTTCAAACAAAACGCGAGCTAAGGCGAACTTATAATCATTCCAAACACCGTTTTATAAGGTGCTGCATCTCAGCTCGGCTATTCAGAGTCGACACTACTTGAAATTCGGAACAGTTCCGAAATTTCTGGGTATCCCCCGTTTATTTTTTTATCCCTCAAACACAAACACACACACACACACGCACACACAACACACATGCACTTAATCCTTCGTTTACACCTGTCTCTTAACTTGTCACTCACGCACGCGTTTTGGAAATTACACTTTTAATACGTGCACACACATGTTCCGAGACGTATCGACACCTCGGGTTTCAAAGTTCGGTCCGCTGGAGGGGTTCAAACTCTCTCGCCCATTCGAAACCTGTTTCGAGCCTTCAATACTTCTACAATTTTTTTTTTTTCATCCCTTAAATATATTCAAAGCATTCCGTTCGCACCGTGTGATATCTGCTGCTACTCTATAAAAAGTAAATAAAAAAAAGAGGGACAGCGAGAACATCCACAACATTTCAGGGCTTCAAATACTACAAAAAGTGTTACAGCCAGCCGAGAAGTAAGGCACACGCACATACATACACAACTCCCACACAAACATACATACATACATACACACATATAAGTATATATATATATATATATATTATATATATATATCACACACACACATATATATATTATATAATATATTAATAATATATATATATATATATATATATATATATATATATATAGAAATGCATGTATAATTGTGTTTGTAAGCGATGTCTATACCCTAAAATACATACATAGACACCCCACCATGTGTACATCTACAAGAAAAAGTAATACATAGTAGCAATAACGCACATAAAACCAGAGCAAACTGGTAGTCCCACAGAAGAACACTCAAGGGTAAACAAAAAACACACTGCTGACTAATACTATTATCACCTCAACACCGAGTGAACCAAAGTAATACTCTGTAAAACTTGGAATAGCAAGAGCGTCATTCGTAAACTCACGAATCGTACCGTTCGTTACGAATGAAACAACAACGAGCAATTCGTACAGAGGCAACGGGTTAGGCTGGACATTGATTACTCTGATAATTAGCCTGCGATTATTGAAAGCTAATGATTTTCACAGCTTTGTTACGTTATTTTTATTCTACACTAATAAATTCAGATGTACTAAACTAAGTTCTTAAGAGTTAGGGGAGAGAGAGAGAGAGAGAGAGAGAGAGAGAGAGAGAGAGAGAGAGAGAGAGAGACTGTCTGTTTGTCATATGTAGAGTTTGCCTTTTAGTCAAGAAACTAAAGAAACAGGTTATGAACCATGAAGAAGTTAGTATTTCCAACAACAATATCACTATATATATATATATATATATATATATATATATATATATATATATATATATATATATAATATATATATATATAATATCCCAAGAGTATGTACATTAATTCCTTAAGCAACAAATAAAGTAGTGCGTGGGATGTGCCGAGGACAAAGTTCTCATGTTGGAGCGAAGATACGCTACGAGCGGCTCAGGCGGTTAAAGCAACTCCTGGAATCCTGGAAAGCTCCGCTTCGTGCACAAGGCAACTGTAGGTGCAATCCTCAGGCTGGAGACTGGAACCCTGGAAAACTCCCTCCAACAAACAGAGGAGTGCGTGGGATGTGCCGAGGACAAAATCCTCACGTTGGAGCGAGGACGCCCCACGAGCCGCTCCAGCAACTGGAATCCTGGAATCCTGGAATCCTGGAAAACTCGGCGACTGAAGGTGCAATTCCGGCCTCGCATCGCACCGCGGCCTTTTATGGCCCCTAGCAAATCACAAATAATGACACGCAGCAATGTGAATTATTACTGACAACAACATTTTCATAAATTATTGACTTGCGTATGATTACCGCTTTCAGGGCGATACGTCACAACTGCACAATCACCCTTGCACGGACTGTGTGTGTGTTTTGTGTGTGTGTGTCTGGGAACAATTACAGTTACTGCCGGTAAAGAAATGTATTTATTCGTTACAGTGAACTGCGTATTACAAGTAAAATGACCAACAGCACAAGTGAGCAATTTACAAAGGGAAATTGCCTTAATTTGACAGATAAATCAACAACGTGCAGGTGGGATATTCTTTATTTTCCTACAGTCAGTCAATACTGATTCTAAACGTTTTGTAAATACATACATACATTCGTACAAATATCGTGTCATTGCATCCATACATATTAAATTTTCCTTTATGTGACACTTTAATCAAAAGACACTCATTGAACAACAATGTTATAAATTCATACATAATACAAAGATATATATACAACAGACTATTTGACATTGATTTATGCTTTGTAAATGCATACATACACAGGAGTCGTACATACGACCACACATATTTTCTTTTACTCGTCATTGTTTCATCGTCAAAACAATCTGAACAGCAGCAGCGGTGACACCAACACTCACAACACACGAAGCAGCAACAACACGAACAACATTCGTTACAGAACAGAAACAACAGCGGTGATAATTAGACTAATAATCATAATTTACATAATGGCGGAGCGAACGTCATTCTTCCAACCAGGGAAAGAAAGAAAGAGAGAGAGAGAAAGAAAGAAAGGGGAAGATAACGAGTATCAACGCATGGAACAAGAAAGCTACAAGCAAGCATGTGAAGTGGGGGGGAGGGGGAAGGGGGGGGGAGAATAACAAGAGGAAATGGAGACGGGTTTGAGGACAACCATTAAGAAGAAAAGGGCGAAAAGAAGAGATGGACTAAAAGGAAAAAGGGGAAAAGAAGAAAAGGGAAAAAAAGGAAAAAGAAACGGGAAAAAGGGTGAAAAAGAAAAGGGGAAAAGAAGAAAAGGGATAAAGATGACAAAGAAAAGGGGAACAGAGGAAAAGGGATAAAGATCACAAAGAAAAGGGGGAAAGAAGAAAACGGATAAAGATGAAAAAGAAAAGGGGAAAAGAAGAAAAGGGATAAAGATGAAAAAGAAAAGGGGAAAAGAAGAAAATGGGGAAAGATGAAAAAGAAAAGAGCAAAAAGAAGAAAAGGGGGAAAAGAACAGGGTAAAAAAAAGAAAGAGGAATCGGAAGAAAACGTAGAAAAGACGATAAGTGAGAAAAGAAGAAAAGTAGAAAAAAGTATGCAATAGTGGAGAGAGAGAGAGAGAGAGAGAGAGAGAGAGAGAATTAAAAAGGGGGAAAGAGGTCAAATGAGGGGAAATAAGTTAGGTGCACAAGAGGGAGATATGATGTAAGGAAGGAGAGCACCTGGGGAGTTGTTCGTGAGAAAGAAAAAACAGAGAATGTTGTAATCTGAGAGAGAGAGAGAGAGAGAGAGAGAGAGAGAGAGAGAGAGAGAGAGAGAGAGAGAGCCAAAAGTCGCCCAGAGTGCGAAAGGAAGGGGGAGGGGACTGAAGCCCCCTAAATAGCGCGGTTCTTCCTCCCCTCGGCGAAAGACAAGAGACTGGGCAAAAGGGGAGGTGGAGAGAGAGAGAGAGAGAGAGAGGAGAGAGAGAGAGAGGAGAGAGAGAAGAGGAGAGAGAGAGAGCTTCCCTACCCTTAAACCTTAACCCCACCTCCGGGATAAGTACGGGGGGTTTTGGGTGGAGGTTTAGGGTTAAGGAGAGAGAGAGAGAGAGAGAGAGAGAGAGAGAGAGAGAGAGAGAGAGAGAGAGACTGACACAAGACAAGCACCTCGGACCGAGTGTGTTGAAACGAGGAGGGACGTCCCCCTCCCCTTTACCCCCACCCCCCCCTCACCAACCCCCCCTAACCCCCAAACCCCCCAACCCCCAAAAGGAAAAAAGAGGACCGCTTCGGATTTCGTATTCATAAACCCGGCGGCCAGGAATCACGATTCCGATTAGGAAAGTGTCGAATTAGGTGATGCTGTGCTCCAGGAAGCGGCGCCAGATTTTAATATAAATGTCCAACCCCCCACCCCACCACCTCCCCCTCTCCGACGTAGGAGGGGCTACCTGCTTCTTAGCGCTAACGATGCAACGCTATATATATGGTCATATCCAATTTCCCGTTCCCGTTTTCTTTTCTTTGCCAATTTATTCAGCTGATGCATTTTTAATCCTTTCTGATATTCTTCGAGAGCCGAATGACGTACCTTAATCTTATATTAATTATAAAATGTAATTATGAATTAATGATAAATGGACCTTCAAGCCACATTCAAATGCAGGTCTAAAAAATGCACTCGCAAAAGCAAATGCAGAAATAAACAATGAAGCAACTGGAAATATACAAATAAAAAAAAATTACATCTTTTAGACAAATAACATTCACAACTACAGTTGACAAAACAATAAAGCAAATTTTTATTGTAGTTTCTGGTTCAAACTGCAACATGTGTTTTTCCAACCTTCTCATGTTATCAAGGCATACTAAACTTGAACTCCGTGAAGCACATGTGATAAGTAACGTATTAACTAGCAGTTTATACTCTGTCACACTGAGAACGCGCCAGTTCACGACTGGTCTCTTCCTGTACTACAGTGAAAACACTACAACTGCTAAAATAGAATACAATTAGATAACATTCGTGCCTTGACCACAGGTAGAAAAGCGCCATCTGTGTTCTAGCAGCTGGACCAACGGCGGAGAGAAAAAGGAATGAATTTGTAACAGAAGAAGCATCTATAGCTCATCTGACAGTTAATCCACAAAATCAACTTTCCCTGGTTGTAAAATGAGTTAAATTTCTGTTAATCATCCTCAAACAAATGAAACCCGACCTCCTCCTCCTCCCCCTCCCCTACCAATCAACCAACCAACCAATCACCGACGCAGACCTGGACCAACCCCCAACCCCCACCCCCCCTTTCCCCCTTCCCTTTCCCCCACTTCAAAATGATATAATTCGGACATTCCTTATTCAACGCTTCCATCTGCTATTGAAGGGCTCCCCGCTAGCAAATTCAAAACCTCATCCGGATCAAAGCGAAGGAGGAGAACATGGAAGAATATAAGAAATGTACTATTTACAAGGCGGACAGTCTCCACGAATAGCCTGGCCTTCAAAGAAGTAAGATGAGACTCCAATTCGGTTTTTCTTTTAGAGTGAATATTCCAAAGCGTTCTTGGCCATACCTGAAATAACTAGGATTTGTATTAAGAACGAAAACGTGCTAGGTCTTGGATACGTTTGTTATGTGTCCTGCAAAGCAGAAACGAACGTTTGCTGCATGACAGATGGCAGTAACACGTAAACGTTAAGGTGCCCCATGACTGAACAAATTCAATAAACGTATCTATCAAACTCCCTGACCGAACGTTTGTTACACGATACAGAGGGCAGTAACACGCAAATGTTACGAAGCCACACGACTGAACAAAAACCCTTTTAAAAATGTACCTGTCAAATTTAGGTAAAGATGCAAAACTGTTTAGTGTGCAAACGCTCCCCACCCAACCCTATTCAAACAGTGTTTTTGACTGCCCAGTCTTGAAGGACACGATAAACCTGAATTGCACGAGACTAAGTATATAGTGTTTTTTATTTAGTCTCAAACATTCCTTTACACATATCTTTACCATTTTTATGCTATATTTAATTCATACTTTATATTCTTAAGATTATTAATCTCTAACAAATTAGAACATTCAGAACTGCAGCGGTATTATAATCCAGTCGTCAGAAAAGAAACTACATACACGAGTTGTAACCTTATAGAAGTCTCTGAAATTAAGTTTTTTAAATTTTCTTATTACAAGATTTTCAGGGAAGTTTCACATAATAATAATAATAATAATAATAATAATAATAATAATAATAATAATAATAATAATAATAATAATAATAATAATAATAATAATAATAATAATTGAAAAAGAAACCCACAAAATTACTGTGTGTAACTTATAAGTATTCACATTTTATTTTAGAGTGTTGAGTAAAATAAAATGTAAATACTTAGTAAACACGTTACACAATAATTTTGTGGGTTTCTTTTTCAATCTTCGGAAGAAAACTGAAAGAAGTTTTTTGGTTATAATAATAATAATAATAATAATAATAATAATAATAATAATAATAATAATAATAATATGAAAAAGTATCTTCCCAATATACTGCTGCAAATTAACCCCGATAACCCAATGAACGACTATAAAAAGGTGGGGGGGGGGGGGGGGGGGGGATAACTGGGCACACAAGCAACTTAGATGATACATGAACAATAATTTAGAGCATCCTGGAAGCACGCACGCGCCTTCCAATTCCGTTTCCGGCTTGGGACAGCATGGGGAATGAACCCTGTTTCCCCTCGAAACTGATCGTGGCATAGGAATTGGTATCTTTGTGGTAAAGTATTACTGAAAAAACGGATTGGTATTTTTGTGGTAAAGTATTACTGAAAAAAAGGATTGGTATTTTTGTGGTCAAGTATTACTGAAAAAAAGGATTGGTACTTTTGTGGTAAAGTATTACTGAAAAAAGGATTGGTATCTTTGTGGTAAAGTATTACTGAAAAAAGGATTGGTATCTTTGTGGTAAAGTATTACTGAAAAAAGGATTGGTATCTTTGTGGTCAAGTATTACTGATAAAAGGATTGGTATTTTTGTGGTAAAGTATTATGATAAAGGAATTGGCAAAATTCTTTTGTGGTAAAGTATTACTGATAAAAGGATTGGTATTTTTAAAGTGGTAAGTAATTACTAAAAGGATGTTTTTAGTGGTAAAGTATTACTGAAAAAGATTGGTATCTTTGTGACAAAGTATTACTGAAAAAAGATTGGCAATTTTGTGGTAAAGTATTACTGAAAAAGGATTGGGATTTTTGTGTTAAAATATTACTGTAAAAGGATTGGCATCTTTGTGGTAAAGTATTACAGAAGAAGTATTGGGAATTTTGAGGTAAAGTATTAACATAAAATGACAAAGTTACTGGGAAATAGGATAAATACTAAACGATACAACAGTGGGACAAAGCACGAATACTGACACGAAGGAAAAATTAAAAATAACAAAGATGACGAAGCAGTTGACAAAGCAATACTATCAACGCAAAAAAGTCAAAGTAAAAACATTAATGTGGACAAAGCAAAAGTAATAAGTTAAAATATTAATGTTAACGAACAGAACAAGTTTGAATTTATATAGAGCATTATGAACGGAAAAAGCCAAAGGAAAATATGAATGTAGAAAATAAAGTAATAGTGTAAAAGAACAATAAACTGGGACAAAGCAAAAGCACTGATACAAAGGGACACAGGAAAACTTTCAAAGCAGGATGATAAAGTAAGGGTAATTATCCAGAGACAAAGGGGAAGTAGTTAACACAGCGAAAAAGAACAAGCATAAAATAATTCGACGAAAATAAAAATGACTGAAAAAGGTAAAAGCAACAATTTTAGGAGAGGATTAATATAAATATTCATTACAAAGATTAAAATAAAGGAAACGTAACCAAGTAGATGAATACGATTTAATATAACACACGAAAGAAGCAAAAACATCATTACAGACCTCATTCCATGAAAGAATGGGAAATAAATGTAGCAAATAAAAGCAACACGTCGAACTGCAGATTAATAATGGAAAAACAAAAGCAGTAGAGCCATAATCCAGAAACAAATAGCGGAAACACAATAGGGAGTAGATACTAACTCGTGAAACAAAAGGAGTTAGATTTATCGTAACAGAGAGAATAAAATTAATGTGTAATGAAACTGTAATTATTTTACGTTCTGAAGAATAATTCTTGCTTCAGCCTTCATAAGATATAAACGAGGTTATTTAACAATGAATATCATTAAAATGACTTTCTCAAGAACGGTATCACAATTATAATAATTTCTAAGGCAATCTAATATGATCCCTATTTTTTGGAAGAAAACTAAACTGAAAGATAAACACGACTTTATTTAACATCATAAAGAATGAAAATGAACACCTTATTCAACAACACACATGATTAAAATTAACAATTTTATTTAACACCACATAGTTGAAATGAATTAACGGAATTAAACTATGTTTTAAATTTCCCACGATGACATCTATGGCGGCCAAACACAAAAACTAGACCTGATTACCAACGGATCATAATTCATGATTCAGTATAAGAAACAGAACGACCACAACTCCTGCCGGGTTGAAAAGTGGATGACAACATCTGCTTACGGTGGGTTGTATACGTTGGAAAGAACCCTCGGTGCTACTGCAGAGAGAGAGAGAGAGAGAGAGAGAGAGAGAGAGAGGAGAACGCGCGCGTGAGTTGTCTGTCATCAAAAGATATATACTTAAGAGGGAGGGATACACAGGAAGGGGAAGGGGAAGGAGAGAGAGAGAGAGAGAGAGAGAGAGAGAGAGAGAGAGAGAGAGAGAGAGAGAGAGAGAGAGAGAGAGAGATATGTAAGGAAGAAAAAGAGAAAAACAGGACAGTTTTCCCCACCCCCCTTTTCCCTCCGTTTCTCCCTCCCTCTACAATCACCTTGCCTTCTCTCTCCCTCTTCATTTATGGTCATTCCCCCCCCCCCCCCCCCCCCCCCCCAACCCCCCCCCCCCCCCCCCTCTCCAACCGTTTATGGAATGAACAAAAGAAAAACAAACCGGGGCCGGAAATCATAACACTCATGTAATTAGAAATGTACTGCGAGCATCGTATGGGAATTACGCCATTACGGATGTAAGATTACGTGAAAGAAATGAAAGTTTTTAGTATAAGCTTTTAGTGTAAGTTTTTAATGAAAGTTTTTAACGTAATTGTCAATGGAAATATTTAATATATGTTTTTAATGAAAGTATTTAATGTACGTTTTAATGGAAATTTTTAAT
Source organism: Macrobrachium nipponense (assembly GCF_015104395.2). Taxonomy (NCBI): domain Eukaryota; kingdom Metazoa; phylum Arthropoda; class Malacostraca; order Decapoda; family Palaemonidae; genus Macrobrachium; species Macrobrachium nipponense. Next base: position 52,111,051 of record NC_087220.1, read on the forward strand.
GAATTTTTTTAATGCAATTTTTAGTGGAATTTTTAAATGTAATTTTTAATGGAAAATTTTAATGTAAGTTTTTAATGAAAGTTTTTAATGAAAGTTTTTAAGGTAGGTTTTACTGTAAGAAATCTTCGATTGTTTATTGAAGTTTTCAATAAAACTTCAGTAACAGTTAAAATAATGATAAACACTGATACTTTTATATTCTCCATTACTATTCTTCACAAAGTCATAAAAATTTTAATAACGGTTAAACCAAAAATTTTAAAAATGCAAATTTGTCAGAGATTATCTACAATATCATTATTATCACCGCAAGTTTCATCACAATAATTAGCGACGTTTTGTACACTCAATGTTCTTAGAAATGGATGATGATGATATGATGATGATGATTATTATTATTATTATTTCTCTCATCAACACAACCACAAGTCAAAACTATTCTTATTCCTAATTAACCTTGCAGATCAAAGCGACGACGGGAATCAACGGGAACACACATTCCCGTTTACGTAATCCCGAATCTAACACCGATCTCCAGTCTGGAATGTTCGAATTTAACAAATAAAATGTTAATAAACGAGAAGACGAAAGAAGTTAAATCTAACAGCGAAGAAAAAAAAAAAAAATAAAAAAACCTAGGATCGTATGGTAATTGTGAATCTCAATTAAGCCGATAATCCCATAATAAAGGCCGGATAATGAACCTTAATCACTGACTGCGAGAAATAAAAAGCCAAACGTATTAGTCTATGGGATAAATTACCAGAGAGAGAGAGAGAGAGAGAGAGAGAGAGAGAGAGAGAGAGAGAGAGAGAGAGAGAGAGAGAGAGACCGGTATGCGCGCTTACGACGGAGCATAATGAACACGGTTACAATGTGCTTCCTTCCGTTGCGAGAGCACAGAGTTCCGGCTATTGCCAGCGATGCCTCCCGCTGAGCTATCTATCTCTATCTTATTATTATTATTATTATTAATATTAAGTCCTCTTAAATATAACGGCTGCTTTATTATACTTAATCTTATACTGGGTCTACTCAATTTTCCTTAAAAGTATTTTCTCTTCTTTAATATTGGACAACACTCTTTATTATTATTATTATTATTATTATTATTATTATTTTATTATTATTATTATTAGCTACATTTCAAAAGGTATTGCACTTGTCACGAATTCACAAATAGTAATAATAATATAATCTATGTTTTACGACGGTCAAGTTTACAGCTATAATAATAATTTCCGTATTAATTTCTAAATTACGTACGGTTCATTCTAATTTCCGCATCATTAATAATAATAATAATAATAATAATAATAATAATAATAATAATAATAATAATCTTGACGATACATTAATAAACCTCGACATTCATTCAACCTCAACTTCTCCTGAACCTCGACAGGGAACAGCTTTGAAAAAAAAAAAAAAAAACCTAACATGCAAAAAAATTAAAAATCCCTCTCCCTTCCCTTCTAACCTCAACACAGCAACACGATTCACTTGGCAAGAGCAATTAAGCAATTAACAGAGCAATAATCTCTTGAGGTTTCCTTTCCGTTAGACAATGAAAGATATATATATATATATATATATATATATATATATTATATATATATATATATATATATATATATATATATATATATATATAGTTCGCATACGGAATCCCACGGACGCGTGTGACTCACGAACGTGCATGCGTGCGTGAGGAAGTTGAATCAGGTCGAACGAACCGCAGACGAACATTATTTTTTTTTCATTCGTGGAAAACGACGCCGACCCCCCTCCCCCGACACAGCGCTGGAGGTCGGTCCAAATAAGCGGGCGTTACTCTGTTCTCGGGATTACTGTAGAGTAAACGCACGTGTTTGTATTATGTACACATGCAGGTGTGCGTGTTTGTTTGAGCTTGTGTTTGTATTGTTTACTACAAACGCAGGAGAATGCGTATGTTTTTATTAGCACACAATCGCCGGAATGTGCGTATGTTCTACATAACACAAACGCGTATGCTCTACCTCACAAAGGCAGGAATATACGTATGTTCTGTTTCACAAACGCAGGAATATGTGTATGTTCTGTTTAACAAAGGCAGGAATATGCGTAAGTTTTGCTCCACAAACGCAGGTAAATGCGTATGTTCTATATAACACAAACGCAAGGATATATGTATGTTCTGTTTCACAAACGCAAGAATATACGTGTATACTATCTCACAAACGCAGGAATATGCGTAAGTTCTGTTTCACAAACGCAGTAATATGCGTATACTCTAACTCACAAACGCAGGAATATGCGTATGGTCAACCTCACAAACGCAGGTAAATGGGTATGTTCTATATGCCACAAACGTAGGAATAGGTGTATGTTCTCTCTCACAAATGCAGGAATATGAGCATGTTCTGCTTCACAATCGCATGTATGTGTATGTTTATCATATATCACAAACAAGTAAATGAAAGTACCACTCTCACATACGCGTCTACGCAGTACTACCTCCAAAACACTGGTGCGTATATTCTATACATCGCCAAATTTGGGATTTGCAAATGCGCTTTTAATCACAAACGCAAGAATGTTTCTTTACACAATTCGTCACAAACTCTTGTTTAGTTCGCTAACGTATAACATACTTTTTGACATCTATTAAATGGTATAAACATAAAACACCTTAGTTAACTTCGTTACAAAATTAAAAACCTCAGGAATAAGTGTCACCTTCAGGTACAGTCAGAACCCAACGCCTTTCACTGAAATACTTTGTATCTTTCGAGTTCACAATCTGATTACAGTTACAGATAACACTAGCGTGAATGTCTATCACTGAGAAATGTCTATGCCTTGGAGGTCAGGTCGAAAGGTCACTTTACAGTGACCCACGGACTTCGTCATGCGTGGGTTTGTCGACTGAATACGAGAATTAAAGTTAAAACATGAATTCACTAAATTTGTTAAGTAAAAAACTATAGAAGAGGAAATAGTTCCTTATGAAAATATCAAGAATATTTAAAAGACAATTTATGAAATCACTAGTTAAGTTAACAACTATAGTAGATGACATTTTTGAAAAGCACTTGAAACTCAGCTCCAATTCAATCACATCGAAACATAACACAAAACTATTCATAAATATTCAAACTAAGCAAAACATTCCTTCCTTTATCATTCAGATCACCACAAGATAAAATCGCAGCTTCCCATTTAAACAAATACAGTTCTACCCTCAATCAGTTGGCCGAGGAAAAAGAAAAAAAAAAAAATGCGACGCACGAATAACAACAAACTGAATTCCATGTCACTATTTTCATCAGCATCACTGTGAATTTTTCACCGTGGGATGTGTGCGACCTTTGGACAAAATCCCAACGAGTTGTTAAACTCGGTCGCATAGAGGTCCTCAACTTCGAAGACGTCGCCGCCGCCGCCGCTTCTCGCGCGGCATTTGTCGCCGTGGGAGTTCGCGTGCCGCGGACGTTACACACTCTCTCGTGGTGAAAATAACAATTACGAGAATGACGAGTCACTGATGGTTCTGGTGGCACCGCTTTTTTTTCCTCGATGGGAGGTCTGAATTCTCTGTCCTATCAAGCGTGTGTCCTTAACTTTCTCGATGAAGTTAAAGGTCTCTTTCATTAACCCATAGATATTGTTATTAAACTATATGAAGCCTGAACATAAACCTTCATTTTAATCCGTTTATGCCGGCGAAGGATTAAGAGCAAGTCGAGACGATGCGCCCAGCGACACTTTGCGACCTACAGCGACCTTCCTCGTCTTGCCGTCGGCCCCTATCCCCGAAGTCACTAAAGAAGGATTCAGACGACGTCTTGTCACTAACACCAAATAAGTCACAAAAAGAGACTCACGGAAAGTTATTTCTATGGATGTTGTGGTATATTTCTAACCACAAAAAAAAAATTGCTTCGTATGACTTCTTAGATAACCCTTTTGTCAAATCAGTACACCCGATAACAGTCCTTTTCGAACTTGTCTTACAAGGTTTTCAAATAAGAAGGAAATCCCTCTCAGTTGTAAATTTCAGAAGGAAAGGAATTTAAATAAAACATTTGTGATGATACCAAAGGAGTCTCCAGTCACTTTGTCTTATTTTCTTTGCGTGAAAAAAAAAATGCTTGGATAAATAATTATCTCCCTTTATAGAACTGAAATTAAATTGAGGCCACTTTGTTAAATATC
>NC_087220.1:52120250-52145250 GCF_015104395.2 Macrobrachium nipponense
CAAAGGGGGAGGAAACATTACGGTCAGCTATAGAAGAGAGCGGAGGGAGGCCAGGCCAGGCCAAGCCAGGTCGCATCTCTCTCCTCGACGTCGAGAGAGAGGGAGAGGAGAGGCGAAGTCAGTGATTTCAATGACGCTGCAGAAACGAAAGTAAACTTTCGGTGACATTTGATCGCCCGTTTTCCCTTTATACTTCCCCAGAAACGACCGACTTTTCATCTCCGTCGGGATAGACGTCGGTTGCTGAACTCGACGGCGATCGCGACATCGTTTGTGAACGATCTCTGTCCCGACATTTATATAAAATAAAATAAAAAAATAAAAATACTCATTCCCAAATCTTCGGCTTCTGTATCTGATACGTTCATACAAATTCGTTCATGTCCCCGGCAACAAGTTCTGTTCGAGTTCGGAATCTGTTTTTTGGCTTTGCGTCCGTCTGGGCCGCTTATGCAAATCTGCGTCGACCAATTTCAGGTGTCGAATATTTCGCGTAATATTTCCCATGACAGCTATTTGAATGTAATACTTGTTATACTTAGAATATTTCTTTCATTCATATTCATCCTTTTAGCACCTACATAGAGATGATATTAAATTCACGATCATCTCTCGCACAAAACAATACATTTTAAAAAACGCTTTAATAATTCTCAAGTTAAGTGAAAAACATTTCAGTTATATACTGTACTTAAACATAATTCTGCTGAATAAATAATAAACAGAAAATCTGTCCAATGGACCTTTTCGTTAGTTTAAAAGAATAATGAGTGAAAAATTATGAATAAATGAAGCGAAAATGTTACTATTTTCTCAGGAGTTCCAATAAAGAAAAAGTAAACGCATAAATGAATATACCTTTCATATATATATATATATATATATATATATATATATATATATATATATATATATATATAATAACTAACTTACATCGTTTGTAAAAGATAATTTGCGTGAAACTGCAGAAATTACGTTGAATTACAACAAATTTATTCCTTTCATCTTTTAATCTGAAATGTACGTAAATCTTTCTTGACAGTTTTAGTTATTCGTGTAAAAGGATAAATTACTTCTTTCTTTCAACTTGTCTTTTGTTTTAGATAAATTCTGTAAAGAAAAGGTTTGAGACAAAACTGAAACAAGAAAAGGACTTCTGCTCACTTCAACTTCATTGAAATCTCTTAGTGGAATTTTCCCGAACTCTTTAAAGCAATACCACCTGTTATCCGAATGTTACAATTAACCGAATTTTTGTTTGGTTACTTGCAATAAAGCAATAAGAAATACATTTTGACATATATAAACATTTTTTGCCAGTTATACATCAATACGTTTTTTGTCAGTATACATTAATATATATATTTTTGTCAGTATCCCACCACTGAACGGAAATGTGACAAAATGGAAAAAAAGAGTAAATCCAGGTGAGTCATTGCGTAGGGAGGGGGGTGTGGCTGGGTGTCATCTTACCTGCTAATCTGAGTGCGGACATTCTCTGGAACTCTGGCTCCTGCAGCCACTTCCACATGCGCCTGAAGGTCTCTCGGCCCGACTTGAGTTTGGACCAGGGCTTGGGGTTCCTGAGGAGGTCGCTGAGGGTGCCCTGCGAGCGGCACAGGACGCGCTGCGCGAAGATTGCCTGCGGGATGGAGTACCTCTTGAGCTCGGCCGAGATACGTTGCGCCAGTTCCTTCGTGTTGATTTCTTCGACTTCGCCCGCACCCGCGCCCACACCGCCCCCGCTCGTCGTAGCCATCTGGGCTGTTTTCATGGGCACCTGGGAAGTCCCTATGGACGCCGTGGCCACTGACATGGGCGCTGCTGCTGCTGCGGGAACCATGGCGGCCTGCTGGGCCATTGTGACAGCCATGTGGGCGTGAGGCGGACTCTGAGACATTGTGGTGGGCATGGTGGGCGTCATGTTGGCGAGCTGACACCCGAGACTGGCACTGTGCAAGGTGGGCTCCTGCTTGATGGGCGGCGGGGAGGGCGGCACTTGCAGATGGTGATGAGGACTGTAGTTGGGACTGTGCGGAGACACCGCCTGTGGAGATAAGGAGCCCAGGCCTCCACCTCCCGTCAGGCCGTTCATGTTGAGAGATGTGGTCGTGAGGGTGGGCGTAGGCGCCGCCGTGAAGGTGGAGAACGCCTGTGGAGGAGAATGCAGAGACACAGGAGGGGACAATGTCGGTGACTGGGGCGCTGCCAAAGTCGTCCGACTCATGTCCTGCCTGGTGTAGGGAGAATCATATCCTGTGGGACTGAGGGACTTCTGAGGGGAGGCGAGGCCGTTCTGATACGAGTGAGGGGACAGAGGGGAGTGCTGGTGGCCCAGATTCAGCCCCAGGCTGTTGTTCGTGGTGTAATGAGGAGGCGACATGGAGAGTTTGTCGTACTGATAAGGCGACCCCATCGACAGCATGTTTCCCAGACCGTTGTTCTGCATGACGGTGAAACTGCCAGACACATTACCCGTATGGCCGTAGGCGAACTTGTCGGAGACTGTGCTGATGGGGGGCAGCGGCTGCAAGGGCGTCAGCGTGGCGTAGCTGGACGCCGACGAAGGCGAGAACCCCGGAGGCGACATCCTGCCGTTCATGGAGGAGAGGTTCTGGTAGATGGGTTCCGGCTGCAACGACCGAAAGTCCGAAGCATCAATCATGCTGGGAACAGTGACGACCTGTCCTTCGCGGGGCGAGAGTTCACTGGGACTCAGCAGGCCCGAGTCATGGGAGTCCAGTTGGGAGTCCTCGTGCACTACACTAACACTCAGGGGCTCGTCCTTATAGTTCACGTGAGCCGAGGGTGAGAGTTCACTGTCGTCCTCGGGATGGTGGAGGGCGACTGTCTGCGTGTGCAGGATCCGGGGCTGGAACTCCGGATCGTCGTCGTCGTCGTCTTCGTCGTCAGGGTCGTCGTCGGGGTCGTCCGGATCGGGACTGTGGCGATGGGTCGTGGCTGTGGCGAGAGAGAGTGGAGGTTGGTGAGCGGGGGCGAGGTGATGGTGGTCCTGCCTTCGGGACACGTGTCGAGCGACTGGTTGTTGGCGAGTTGAAATGGTCGTCGTCGTCGTCGTAGTCGGCGGCGGCGGCGGTGGCGGCGGAGGAGGCGAGGGGTTGGTTGGTGGTGGTGGTGGTGGTGGTGGTGGTGGTGGTGGTGATGGGGTCCTGGATCCGGCTGCGGAGGAAGGGGACGGTGGGGGGGAGCACATTGGTGGGGAGGCGGCGTCGTCATCGGCAGTGGTGTGGTGGTGGTGGTGGCGGGAGAGTCGGCAGCTGGCGGTGGTGGAGGAGGATTAGGAGGAGGAGGAGGGGGAGGGGGAGGCGGCCCGGGGGCCCCACACCCGACCAAGCCCGGACTGGTCCCACCGTCCTCCCCCCGACACCCAGCACCTCCAGCCTCCGCCGCCTCGCTCATCACCTCACTTTAACACACCCTACACTGGCTCCTACACCTTGGTGGCTACACCAAACGCACACCAGTATCTTAACCTTCGTGTTGGTGACACCCTCTCGACCTGGGTCAACCGTGCGGGCACTGAAACTTCACAAAAGAACGAGACTTGCCCCGCCGCAGACGTCCATGTTTGTATGGCTACACTTCGCGCACGCCTTCACGCAGCCCGACCGAGGGTGGTCGGTCAGGCAGCCTTTGTTTACATGAATTCAATATCACTCCTACTGAATTATGAAAGCTCGCAAGTCGCTTTCGCCGAAACTACAAACAAATTCTGATGGCCGGTCTCGCCGCAGAAGCCCTTTCGCCACTCAAAACAGCCGAAAGAAAGTGCCCGAGTGCCACCTGCGGCCGGCATCGCGCCTCCCGGCCGTTCCAGGACTGGAATGAGAGGCACTATTCCAGCAGCGTTGGGGCCTGCCATTGTTGGACCTAGGGCGAGTTTAGGTAGCATAGAATGGCGCAGCGCTGAAGGACGTGCTGGCAATTTCCCAAGGACCACCAAACAGGTTGGAGAATGACCTGGAACGGCGGGCAACTCTCCTGCCTGGCGCCAATGTATACAAAGCCACGTGCGGTGGGAGCACATGGCTCAGACCTATTGATCTCACCACTCTTGCCCGATACCTTACTTTCCCCTGATCAATAGGACGACATCAGCTGACACACATCAATTCAGCACAATCAAGAAAACACTTCAGTCAGTTTGCGATGCTCGGCTCTGACCGCAATCCGCAAGTCCAAGGAGGCACACCGACGCATATCTGTGCCGCCGTCGTTGTATAGAGGCTCCGCCAATGATGCAACTGGGGACGAAGGTCAATCAGTTCTTCAGACCCCTCACTACTCACTTCAAACACCTGTGAACACACACACACATACGTACGCATGCACACCTGCACACACCACACCTGTGTGACGCTCTAGAACGCGGACACACCTGCTGTCCGGCCACGAACCAAGGGCAGAGAGGAAGGTACTTTAAGCTACACTTTCCCAGCATCTTGGCCACGACACTAAAGACGAACAGATACGAAGAACAAAGAAGCAGGAAGCACAACCACTAAAAACCTATATTAAAAATAACATTAAAAAAAAAAAGAAACAAAAACTAACGAAATGACGGAAATAACTACATTCCCTCACACTCACTTGAAAACACAACCGGATGCTCTCAAGAACCGCGAAAGAGAAAATATATAAATGAAAAAACAAGACAATACAAGGAAAAAACAAAGCAAAACAATACAGGGGAAAAACAAAGTAAAGCAAGAAAGGGCCAAAGAAACACAACGGCTGCACGAGGGAAAGGGAGAAAGTGAAACAACCAAATGAGCAGAACACCACCCAGCCATAAACTGAAAATCAACAAGAGAGCATCATACTCCGGCGGGAGGAGGGGAGGGGGGGTGGGAGGGGTCTACCGTGACCTCCCTCGCCCCTCTCCCTCTCCCCCAGCACCTCGAACGCATCCACACCAAGGTCAACAATAATCAATCAGGGAATACTCATTCTTTTTGGCATTACGTGTGGATGGGTAAAGGGGAACTGCCAGGCACAAGAAACCGCCAACAACAACAACAACAACAGGAACAGCAACAAACACAGCAACAACAGCAACAATAATAAAGAGGGAGGAGGAAGAAGTGGCTGACAAATGTATCACGTCATAATGACGTTTACGGCGAATGCAACGGAATAACAAATAAAAGATAAGAATAACAGCAACAATTTGATAACAAAACTGACAATATCAATATCGAATACCACACTCATTGAAGAAATGCCAGGAATAGTCACTCTACACCGCTAGTAGTCTTAATAGTATAAAAAAAAAAAAAGCGTTAGCTGTAGTAGCGGTTGTACCGTCAACCCCGAGTAACGTAAACCCAAAGAATAAAAGGAAAAAAAAGAAAAAAACGGTAGTTGAAGCTGGGGTAGGCGGCATCTCACAAAGTGGAAACCTGATGAATGCTTTCCAATGACGTAAGACCAACGCCGTCCTTTCCACGCGCCGCTGAGACAATAACTTCGCGTTTATTTTAACTTTGCGTTAAAATAGGGAAATAGTGCCGTCAGTAACCTCATGCGGGGCACTGTAGGCATTACCTAAGGTTCTTTGCAACGTCCCTTCGGCCCTTACCTGGGACCCCTTTCATTTTTTAACTGTACCTCCGTTCATATTCTCTCTCTCTTCCAACTTGCTTTATACCCTCTCCTAACAACTGATTCACAGTGCAGCTCGCTGAATGACCTCATAGGTCCTAGCGCTTGGCCTTTGGCCAAAATTCTATAGTCTATTCTATTCTATTTTAAAATACGTTTGAGAAAACACGCGCAGTAAATTCCGAGAGAGAGAGATTTCAAAAGCAGCAATGCATGAAAATCTACGGTACCCTATCGCAAGATTTCATTACCTAGGTAAGGCTCATTATAAGCAGGCGTTCTTTGTAATGGCCTGAATAGGAAAGGGAAAAGGATTTTATATAGTTATAATAAAGTCTGAATATGTATGTATATATATACATATACATACATATATACAGGAAAGTATAAACATATATATATGTATATTATCTCTCATATTTCTACGGGTTGGCTATATACGGTGTATACACCAAGAAACACACACAAATGCATGAGTGTTAGTTTTATTATGCTCAATGATTCTTTTAGGATATACACTATATATACATATCTATGTATATATGTATGTGCGTGTAAATATATACAGAATAAATAGATTCAACAATTTATTAACATATCTGCATATTAAGAAAATCATCATCCTTTTACCACAAAGGAAAAACAGATAAAACTCGTATTATCAGCTGTTGTGCAAATTCAAAACCAACATATCTGAATAGGAAACACAATCAGAAATACACCAACTGAATCACCACAAAGGAAAACGAAGAAGACAACGCAAAAAACAAAAAATACAACACAATTTCTTTGAAGAAAATGAGGAACTGCAGTCATGTCACCATTCCAAATCCAGACACGTATGCATGACACATACATACACATACATACATACATACATACACACACACATTCTCATAAATGCAATCCCCGAAAAGATTCACCCGACCTTAGGAATCACGTGAGGTCAATCGAGCCGTTGATATATTCCTTGCGTCGGTGGGAATGAGCGCCAATTAAGCAATAACAACATAATATTGCAAATGACGGCAGAAAAGAAAAAATATATCGCAAAGTCATAACGAAGGGTCATGATCAATTGGCGTTCAAATGACCCGCTTTGTTGTATTAATTACAGGCAAATGCAAACAGCGATATTAAACAAACCCTCGTCAATGGACCGTGTTTCTACATTTCGAGTTCGCCGGAGAAAAGTAATGTGCTTCATTTGTTTATTATTTTGAGTTTTCATTATTTTTTATCCCTCTCTGCTGCTGTTGTATTTTATACAGTCACTCCATTACCACGTGAAGTATTTCACGTGGTTTTATTATCATTTTTACATTCCACTGCGTTTCCTTATTTCTTTATGATTTCGTATCCAAGTCTGCTGTAACTAGTGGTGCTATTTTTGAGTTCATCAGTACAGGTAATCTGAGTACAAAACGTGTATAATTCAACGGAGGATTTAATATCTAAATATCATCTCTAATTCAACATAAATTTTAATATCAATTATTATCTTTAATTCAACATAAAAGTTAATATCAAATAATATCTCCAATTCAATAGAAGATTTAATATCAAATATTATCTCTAATTCAACAGAAATTTTAATATCAATTATTATCTCTAATTCAACATAAAATTTAATATCAAATATTATATCCAATTCAACAGAAAATTTAATATCAAATATTATCTCTAATTCAACAGAAATTTTAATATCAATTATTATCTCTAATTCAACATAAAATTTAATATCAAATATTATATCCAATTCAACAGAAAATTTAATATCAAATATTATCTCTTATTCAACAGAAAATTAATATCAAATATTATCTCTTATTCAACAGAGGTTTTTCAGACACTTTTTCCTTCATCCCATCTGGGGTTAGATATCGTTATTGCAATTATTAATAAAAAAAAAAATTTTAAAGTCCTAAAATATTTATCTTACAACGTAACTGAAAGTATTAGCAAGAAGATGAACAAACTAGAATGTGCATGATATGATTCTTACTTGACTTTAGTTTTACCCACAATTAAACTATGTACAAAGTAAGGAAATAAAAAATTGATTGCTTGAAAAAACACTTCCCGTGGACAAACAACTACCGTCAGTCCACAAATAACAACATACCCTAACGAGAGTACAGAAACAAACAAAAACACTCCCGCGAGATAACTACGAAATAACAACGTAATGACTAATCAAATTGAACCACTCGACACCTGTCAATAAACCTGACGAGACGAGCACACCTGTTCCGATGGGGCTAATCAAAAATAGTGTCAATACCTGGGTTTATGCTATGCTGAAACTCTTCATCTCATTCACAAAAAATGAATAAAACTGTGTACATGAGAGAGAGAGAGAGAGAGAGAGAGAGAGGAGAGAGAAGAGAGAGAGAGAGAGAACTATAAGAATAATTATTGATGAGCTATTTATTTTTTGGCAAAGTATGATAACGATAACAAGCAAAGTGATTATATATTGCAATTCTATTTTTGGGACATTACACCTATAAATTACGTCGTCAAAACATCTACAGTATCTAGACTTCTTTACTTACATGTGTTCTGATATGAATTTGCAATCTCTCTCTCTCTCTCTCTCTCCCACTCTCTCTCTCTGCTCTCTCTCTCTCTCTCGCCTCTCTCTCTCTATCTCTATATATTATATATATCATTATACTATATTTTTATTTATATATATATATATTTATATATATATATATATATATATATATATATATATATAGATATAATATATATATATGTATTTGCATTAAAACAATTCACAAAATCGCTTACTTTTAAATATACAGAAAGGTAAAAAAGAAGACAAGAAATAAAGACAAAATTAGGCGGGTCGCTAAAAAAAGTACAACTAATTGAAAAAAAAAAATTCGAAAGAAAAATTTGGAAAAGAAACTTTACCCATAGCGCAGAGGACTCGTCTACAAAATATTGATTTTAAAATATCATAAAGTACCGCCTGGTTAAAAACGATAAAAAAATTGAAAGGACTTCACAGTGCTGGCGAAAGTAGAAAGTATCAGAAGGGCCGTCAAGAGAGAGAGAGAGAGAGAGATAGAGAGAGAGAGAGAGAGAGAGAGAGAGAGAGAGAGAGAGAGAAAGAGAGAGAGAGCACTTGAGTACCCGTTCTAAGGAGGACGCTAAGAACATCTTCACCTGCCCAAGGCATAAAAAAGTGACGAGAGAGAGAGAGAGAGAAGAGAGAGAGAGAGAGAGAGAGAGAGAGCGTAATATGCAAGCTTAGGCGTATAATAAATGCCTATTTAGGCCATGCTAATCGGCAAGAAATCGATTCCGTTCATATAAAATCCCTTGCCCTAAATACACCCGTCTAAGCAACCCCCCCCCCTCCACATTTCCCTCTCCTCTCCCCTTCCCCTCCTCTCCCCCTCCATGTCTCTTCCCCAGAAGGAGATGAGGTCCACGGGATCATATTCTTCCTTCACAGACTACGTAACGAAGTTAATAAATTGGCCGTAACAGAAGTAAACGTACTCACACGGGACTCAGATATGATTTTTTTTTTTACGAAATTAAATATATTTCTTGAATTTTTATTCATTTATTTATTGGGGCGTTGATATGTCCCGCTACTCTGATGGCAGTGATGTTTCTTTTATCGATATTCGAAATGCCCAGTTATGGAGTGCAAAAGAAAAAGCAAAAATATATATATACACAGAAATATTACGTTTCTACACACACAGAAATATAACGTGTATATAATATATATTAATATATATATATATATATATATATAATACGTATGTATAATATATCATATATATATATATATATTATGATATATATATGTATAAATAGCTGTTCCTATGAATTTCTGACCTCTTACGTCATACTTGCAAGTGCGCATCTAGAGAGAGAGAGAGAGATAGAGAGAGAGAGAGAGAGAGAGAGAGAGAGAGAGAGAGAGAATTTATATCTAATAAATTACTTTACAACCTTAAATGCCTATGAGTTACCAAGTAACATCATTTTCAACGAGAAGTGAAGGTGATGGATCTTGTACATCAAATTCAATCTCATTTCTCCTCTAATTTCCACAAATTTTTTTTCTAAGAAGAGTAAGCAATTCTGTGAACAGACGTTCAACTCCATTTATGGAGCGCTATTGCGAAGCTAGAGTAGCTTAAAAAATGGCTAAGATTGCATAGTTCAACAAAATGAAAAAAAAGACTGTATATGATATTATAATAACAATTTTAGATAAGAATTATGCAATGGAACACAGTTTCTGCGAAACATGCTCTTGCCGAAGAAGTTTTAAACAATATTAAAAAAAAAAAGTTTCGCTTCGTAACTTCTAAAGAATGTCAAGGACGTCATCAGCTCATTCTTTAATTTCTAATTACATGACGCAATTCATTTCTATGCTGTAACGAATCAATTCTTTAGTAAAATGTTAGAAAGAAAAAACTATAAAATAAAATAAGGTTCATAGGAAAAACGAAGCAAATTATTTGCGTATCTGAAGGAGACCTCTTTCATCGAAGGTTTTGTATGTATATGCATATAAATTTCTGACCCACATCGGGATCGAACCCAGGTCTTTCAATTGAAAGGCAAGGCCGCTCCCAACCGGGCCAAACAAGCCAGTAAAAGGTGTTGGAATTTAAATACAATTGTACCTAAGGTATAATTCGAATGAAATGCTGTTAATTGGGTGATTGCTGGTATGCTAGAAAGTTAGCCAGCGCAGGTATATATATACAGATGGGCAATCATGTGTGTCATACAGACATACTCACATACACATATCCATACAAACTTCAGACAGGAAAACTTAAAAAATAGAAATTAATTAAAAACCAATCACCTTGAGAGAACTGCCACAAAGAAGAAACGGAAATAAACACGGGAAGGAAAAGTAAAAGCTATACAACGAAAAGACGAAGATAATAAACACGGTTATCTCAAAAGCACGCGAAATAAATCCTGGGAATTATAGGAAAAAGAAAGAAAAGAAGAGAGAGTAAAAACAGAAAGTAAAAGATGAAAGCATTCGTGTAGTGTGCTTTGCCAAAGAAAGTCGAATGCTGAGGAAAAATTCTTCGGCAACTTATTGTTCTCACCTGCGAGACAATTAAGGATCTCAGGTGAGAATAAGAACATAGACGCCAGAGAGAGAGAGAGAGAGAGAGAGAGAGAGAGAGAGAGAGAGAGAGAGAGAGAGAGCAGAGGAAAATAAGAAAGGTCCACGTAAATAATTACGTGTAAGAAAAATTGTGGGGGGAATAAAGGAAGGTTGATGATGTACAAAAAAAGATAATTAAGAGAAAAACGAGAAAAACAAAGGTTTAGCCAGAGAGAGAGAGAGAGAGAGAGAGAGAGAGAGAGAGAGAGAGAGAGAGAGAGAGAGAGAGCTGAGGAAAATACGAAAGGTCCACGTGAATAATGACGTGTAAGAAAAATTGTGGGGGGAATAAAGGAAGGTTGATGATGTACACAAAAAGATAGTTGAGAGAAAAATGTTTAACGAGAGAGAGAGAGAGAGAGAGAGAGATTTATAACTGTAGGAATGACAAGATACGTATCTAAAAGGAACTAAATGAAAAAAAAAAACAAAGTGAAATACCTTTAGAATTGACAGAGAGAGGAGAGAGAGAGAGAGAGAGAGAGAGAGAAATACTGCAAGACTGATGAGACCCCAATACAAAGAAACAAGAAACAACATAAGACTAAAGATGCAGATGACCTTCAAAAAAATGTGTGTGTGAGAGAGAGAGAGAGAGAGAGAGAGAGAGAGAGAGAGAGAGAGAGAGAGAGGCTGAGTATCTCTCCTACGTACTTGTTTCCCCAGAGCCCCATGATCTTTCTTGGTTTGAGAGGCTGGTCGGACTTCAACTTAAGACAACTGAAATGATGACAAATCTCTATCTTTTCTGGGGCCGAAAAAATAAACAATTAATTAAATTTTTCATTTAAACATCTTTGTCAAAGTTTCTCGAGAGTATGGAATTAATCATGAAGAAAAGAACTTATATCATTATGTTATAATCGAAGGGTAAAGTTACACATTCAATTCGGTCAGTCTGAGTTCACTATTTTACATTCCTAATTACAAATTCTAATTTATATTTCATTATATTTATCACAATCATTCTTTTTCAGCTTGAATAATCACTAGATATTAAATATAAACTTTTGTTCTTCTAAGCGGCTAGAATTCCCGGCAGCCAGTCAACGAGATAGAGGGTCTATTACAAACGCAAATACACCTACAGCCAGTCATTCGGCCTGTTTAAACAATGAACCATCATCCTTGATAGCCAGTTAAAGAGTCTATCGATAAACACAGCTTTACGAAAGCCAGTCACTGAGCGAATGTGTCTCTCAATAAACAAGCATCTTCGAGAGCCAATCATCCGATTCAAGGTCCTGCCGATTGATGCAGAAGCAGGACTGCCAATCATTCAAGAAAAAAAAAAAAAAAAAAAAACGGAAATCTACTCATCCAGGTAAAGTGCCCCTGCCAGATAATCGGTTAACCTGTACAGCCTGTCACTCAAGCTAAATGGTACAACTAATGCAGAACCGGCACATCCAGTCATTCACATAAAGTGGCTACCAGTCATTCAGCCAAATGTCCTACCGATC
This sequence comes from Macrobrachium nipponense, assembly GCF_015104395.2. NCBI lineage: Eukaryota > Metazoa > Arthropoda > Malacostraca > Decapoda > Palaemonidae > Macrobrachium > Macrobrachium nipponense. Next base: position 52,132,515 of record NC_087220.1, read on the forward strand.
ACTCCAGAGCCTGGGAAGCCACTCGCTAAGATAAAGGCCCTTACCGATTAGCGTGGAACCCGGAAAGCCAGTCATTCGGCGAACGGGTTTAACTATTAAACCAGCAGAGATTCTTAGCTACTGACTGAACGCTATAAAAAGCGAGAGAGAGAGAGAGAGAGAGAGAGAGAGAGAGAGAGAGAGAGAGAGAGAGAGAGAGCATGTGCTTGTAAGTGTATATACATGTGTAAGATGGAACTAGGAGAGTGCTAGTGTATTTTGAAGAGAGAGAGAGAGAGAGAGAGAGAGAGAGAGAGAGAGAGAGAGAGAGAGAGAGAGAGAGAGAGAGAGTACTGTATGAATAGAAGTAAAAATAACGGGACGCTTTCTTGGGAGTCCGTGAACGCGTTAAAAAAAATATCAATGAAAGGAAACATAAGGAAAATTATGAACAATAAAATCTAAAGATTAATGTTAAGAAAAAATAAAACTAACGCCAAACAATATAAAAAAACAAAAAATTAACTGAAAAGGAAAAACCATCCTATGTAATGAGAATAAAAGTTAAAGGACAAGAAAATGTAAGGGAAAGCGAAAGAGAATAGAAAGGAAAACACAACGAATCTGATGACAAGAAGGAAAATGAACACACGAGAAGATCAAAAGGAAATAGGCACGAAAATTAAAGAGTGGATGAAGGATAAAACTGAGGAAATATTCAGAGATGACAAAGAATAATTAAGAGGAAAAAACAAGCTAAAAAAAGAGGTATAACCCTAAGAAGAGGAGGTGCGTAAAAAGAAGAAATGCGTACAATGCACAAAAGAGAGTGTAATGAAAGGGGATTTCGGATAAATCCGATAAAATTGTGAATGATGACGGGTAACTAGGACAGGAAGACAGAAGGAAATAGACGATGAAGAAAAAAGATTGAAAATTTTTCTAAAATACAGAAAGAAAATTTTAAGTACAACTAAACAATAACAAAAAAACGTATATTATTGTTAACGCTATTACAAAGACAAATACGGCTAATATCATAAATATCACATTTAATAAGACTTCAGGCAATTAAATAGAACAGGAAACAGAAAAAAAAACGTCGATTTTACGACAAAAAGACGAACGCAAAAACACTCAAATCCTACAGAGGATCGTCTCAATCAATCAATTATTAATAAGCCTCCACTGTGGCCAGTCACCAGCGAAAACACGCATTATTTCAGAACTATCAAAGCGAACACACATTACACGAATTGGAATTGGAACGCCAATGGCGGAGCGCTAGGAACTACGAGGTCATTCGGCGCTGAAAGGGTAAAACAGAGAGTTAAAAGGTTTGAAAGGTGTAACAGGAGGAAAACCTCGAAGCAGTTGCACTATGAATCAAGTGTTAGGAGACGGCTGAGGGAAGTCAGATGGAAGAGAGAGAATATGAATGGAGGTATAGTAAAAGGTGCACCACCATGAGAGGTGTACTGACGGCACTAATCTCCCCCTCGCTCCCCCCCCCCCCCACAACAAAACCCCCGGGTTACAACAATAGACGACTCGAATTTCTACACTAAAACCAGAGTGAACGAGTAACGCGAATGTTTGATATACGCTTTACGCATCACACTGGACCTGAAATATTCACGAGCGGAGCTACGCGTTATTCTCCTGAAAAAATTGTCATTCTTATTTACATTTTGCAGTAATCGGGGCTAAAGCTGTCGCACGATTTAAAACTTGATGAGGAAAGGATGATTTAGAGTGGTGAACTAGGCGTATTACCTGCGACATATATTACCGGAATTACAGATTTTTATGTCGTCTAAGATAAGTTACGCGTTACATTTGTCAACGGATTTAACTTAACGTGTCACGTTCTTCAATGGAGAAGTGAAACAATACTTGATCAAGATAAATAGGATCATAATTAGCACTGCCTGTAGTGTATATATATTTACAGCAGACACACACATTATATATACATACATATATTAAAATGTATATACTCTCAAATATTGAGCCTTGATATCGATTTCATTGTACCTTGTCAAGACTTACTCCCAGTGATTCGAACCTGAGCCTTTCATTAACTGTACTTTAATAAACGCGAATGCGCGTAAAATTTTATATATATGTATACATATCGTAAAATTTTATATATGTAAATATATGTATATATATGTAAGTATATATTTATAAATAGTATGTAAGTATATATGTATGTACTTACGTATGGATGTATATGTGTATGCATACATGTGCGTTCCCTAGTACGTACCACGTACAAAACTAGGTAAAAAAAAAAAGTCATTCACAAAGGGACACCTGCTTTCACAACACATCTAATCAGCAAGCACAAAAGACAAAAAAAAAATGTCCACCAATGACTGAAATCAATCATTATCATTCGAAAAATGAGACACACACAAACACATAAATCCGAAATCAAAAAACGAAAGCAGCTCCAAAAAAAAAAAAAAAAAAAAAAGAAGCCAATTTGCAATATGAATATTTTGACAAAGAACATGTAGGCACATAATCTGCTTCGGTGATGCAAATACAATTTTATTCATGACGGCAGGCGGGGCCTCGTCTGACTTTGGACTTAGTGCAGTGCTTTTAGTTCCGACTTCATTCATTTCAGTGAACAGAAATAAGATGTTTAGCTTATAAATCATTCGGTGTATATCTAGCACAGATGAGAAACCATAATTGATGAGGATGCCATTAATATAAATAAGATTGAAGTATAATTGCCATACGTTTCACTGATTAGACACGTATCCTAAATTAGGTCCCTTTGCTTAATACTCTCTCTTCAGAATCTCGATTCTCTTCTGTATTCCCAGAGAAAACGAAATGATCGTTACTGCTTAAGAAACCAACAACACTGTCATACCTCTTCCTTCGTGAATACGCATTTATACGCATTACTAATCTCGAACTGCACTCCAGCCAAATTCTGCATGACACTGTAACATTTGCATTACGGATACGTCGTCATTAAATGTCATGCAGGGATCTTCTGATAAATACTAAATAATAAAACCCGTGGACTTCGGATGAATACGGACCTGACGGACCTGCAAGTGAAGTTTGAAGTTTGTAACGGTAATCCGCTGACTTTCAAGTTCTTCACTGACTTCATAGTGATGTGAACTTCAGGTTATTGAGCAATGAGTTAAAGTAAGAAGCTATCGAACTTATATAATACAAATGATACAAATTTATATATATATATTATATATATATATATATATATATGTATATACATATATATATATATATATATATATATATATATATATATATATATATATATATCATTACAAGCCTTTTTCCTATAAGAGAATGGTCTCCAGAAGGTGTTAGGCTATCGGGTTGTGACGACCCACCACAGCAGAGTAACCACCAAGTACACGATCCACGGCTTCGTTCAGCGGTGAAATGCTCTAACGTAACGAATTTACTTCGACGGAAGGAGAGTCTGGACGAGAGTTTACAGCATTTTCGTAAGTTTAACGTAAAAGGTACAAAGGTCTTTCCTGGGATTTAGCGTCGTGAAAGTTAAATTAATATAAGATTAATAGTAATAATACAACTCAACAATTACCATAATAATAATAATAATAATAATAATATAATAATAATAATAATAATAATAATAATAATAATAATAATAATAATAATAATAACCATACCGAAAGTTTCAACAATAACGGTCCAAAAAGTTATTTCAGAAGCGGAAAATACGGTTCCTCAACTCAGCTATGCAACGGAAGATTGGATTCAATTCCGATAGAAAAACTTCCTCCGAGTAGAGAGAGAGAGAGAGAGAGAGAGAGAGAGAGAGAGAGAGAATATTCCTTGTTTTTATTTTATAGTTAGAATAAGGTTCTTCTTTTTTCATAATAGAGAGAGAGAGAGAGAGAGAGAGAGAGACCTTACCTTACAGACCTTACATCTTGTTCGGGTTGCCCCAGGTCCCTCAGTGTGAGGCACCTCTAATGTCTACCAGAGAGTTGCTAGTACATCTTCCGGTATATTTTGCATCTTCCAATCTTGGATGGTCTGGGATGCAGTTTAGATATTTGTCGAGCTTATTCTTAAACACATCTACGCTCACTCCTGATATATTCCTCAGATGAGCTGGCAACGCATTGAATAGACGCTGCATTATCGATGCTGGTGCGTAGTGGATTAATGTCCTGTGTGCTTTCCTTATTTTTCCTGGTATAGTTTTGGGCACTATTAATCTACCTCTGCTTGCTCTTTCTGATATTTTTAGTTCCATGATATTTTCTGCTATTCCTTCTTCTATCTGTTTCCATGCCTGAATTATCATGTAGCGTTCTCTTCTCCTTTCTAGACTATATAATTTTAAGAATTGTAGTCTTTCCCAGTAGTCTAGGTCCTTAACTTCTTCTATTCTAGCTGTAAAGGACCTTTGTACACTCTCTATTTGTGCAATATCCTTTTGATAGTGTGGGTACCATATCATATTGCAATATTCAAGTGGACTACGAACATATGTTTTATAAAGCATAATATGTGTTCAGCTTTTCTGTTTTGAATTGCCGCCTTAACAACATTCCCATTTTTGTTTTACATTTTGCCAACAGAGTTGCTATTTGATCATTGCATAACATGTTCCTATTCATCATCACACCAAGGTCTTTAACTGCTTCCTTATTTGTGATGGTCTCATTATTAGGTCCCTTATATGCATATAGCTTTCTTTCTCTGTCTCCATAATTTATTGATTCAAATTTATCAGAGTTAAATACCATCCTATTTACCTCTGCCCAATCATATACTTTGTTAAGGTCTCTTTGTAGAGCGTTCCTATCTTCATCACAAGTAATTTCTCTACTTATTCTTGTGTCATCTGCGAAACTACTCACTACCGAATCCGTCACCATTATTGTCTAATGTCCTTCACATTATTGTCTGTCTTCAATCATAATAACAAACAGTATTGCAGCTAACACCGTACCTTGCGGCACACCGGATATTACCTTGACTTCATCCGATTTCTCGTCGTTTGCAATAACTATCTGTTTTCTGTTGTGTAAAAATTCTTTTAACCATCTTCCTACTTTATCCACGATATTGTGTTTTCTAATTTTCTTCGCTAATATATTATGGTCTACTTTATCAAAAGCTTTTGCAAAGTCTAAATAAACCACATCTGTTTCATTTCCGCTTTTCATATTTTTGAATATGTTCTCACGGTGGACTAAAAGTTGGGTTTGTGTACTTTTTCCGGGTACGAAACCATGTTGTCCTTTATTAAACAAATTATTTTTTATTAAATGTTTCATAATATTTTTCTTCATTACCCTTTCATACACTTTCATAATATGTGATGTTAGACTCACAGGCCTATAATTACTTGCCTCTAGTCTTGATCCACTTTTGAAAGTAGGGGTAATATATGCTAATTGTGCTCATCATAAATCTTGCCTGTATCTACACTTTGTCTTAATAATATTGCAAGTGGCTTTGCGATAGAATGAACTACTTTCTTTAACAAAATAGCAGGAATTCCATCAGGCCCTGCAGCAGCTCCATTTTTAATTTCATTAATAGCCTGCACAATATCAGCTTCATTAATATCTATGTCAGCTAAATATTCACTATTTTCATCCCTTACTTCTATATCATTATCTTCATTATCTATTCTAGGGGTGAATTCTCTCTTATATCGTTCTGCCAGTATGTTGCAAATTTCCTTTTTTTCATTCGTTAATCTCCCTTCAATTCTCAGAGGGCCTATTTCTATTCTTCTTTTATTCATCTTCTTCGCATATGAGTATAATAGTTTGGGGTTTTGCTTGATATTTAATAGGGTTTTTCTTCCAAGTCCCGTTTTTCATTTTCTTTTGATTGTATAATCTTTTGTTCTGCATTTTCTATCTTACTTTTTAGTTCTATAACTTTCCATGCATTTTTTTTTTTTTTGCAAGACCTTTTTTCCACTTTCTGATTTTCTGGAACAAGATCCTTCTGTCTCTTGGTATGCATGAATGATGTTTATTTTTCTTCTTCGGTATATATTTTTCCACTATTTTATCTCCAATATATAATATCTCCGTATTTACCCTTATGTCATCACTTACGAAAATGTTATCCCAATCTTTGTTTAATTCTTCATTAATTTCTGACCATTTTATATTTTTACTGTAGAAGTTGTATTTTCCATATCCTTCCCACTTTTTCATTTCTTGCTTATCTCTATTTTCACTTGCTTTGGAATGAACTGTTAATTCTATGACATTTTGGTCTGAAATATTCGCATTATAAACTATTATTTCTTTAACATAATTCATCTCGTTCACAAATACTAGGTCTAAAGTATTTTCCTTTCTTGTTGGCAGGTGATTTATTTGTTGAATGTTGTATTCTAGTAGCATATCTAATAGCTTTTCAAATTGCCTCTTATCTTCTGCACTACTATTACTCTCTTTTTTATATGTATAAGTACAACCACAATCTCCTATTCGTTCTTTCCATTCTACGAAAGGAAAGTTGAAGTCACCAGATAGGAGAATAGTCCAGTCCTTGTGATTTCTACATATATCATCCAATTTTTCAATTATTAAGTCAAACTCTTTAGTATTAGGAGGTCTATATATTACTATGTTCATCAATAATTTTTCAGATTCAAATTCTACCGCTATTAGTTCACATTCTGAGTTACTATATTTCTCATATATTTTTCCTTGTTTTTTGTCTTTCCCATATATTGCGGTTCCCCTTGATTCCTATTTTTTCTATCTGATCTATAAGTTTGGAACCCTTTTATTTGATCATCATTCCCAGTCTCTTGGGAATACCAGGTTTCACTTATATTCATTATATCTATTTTCTTTTCATTTTGGGTTAGTTCTTCTAAGTACTCTATTTTTCTTTTTGAGTTACTCGTAACTAAACCCTGCGCATTCATCACTATGATGGTTTGCGTGTTTTCCTCCTTCATTTAATACTGGTAGTAATAAGGATTTTCCCATGTCTCTTTCCTGTTCTGTTATGTTGTTCTTTTTTTCATTTCCAGAAATTCTGACATTAAAAAATCCAACTTTTCCATAATATTTGATCTTCCTTCATCATAATTATTCATTTTGTGTCTGAATCTGCAATTTTCTCCGTTTCTGCAATATCCTCTTGCATAATAAATACAGTTATTATCTCTTGAGTAGAATTTCGGAGCTGATGCTTTGAAATTTTTTGCTGACACCTCTGCATATCTCATTGGTGGTTTGCTTTTCTCTTTTACCTGATATTCTTGATTTCTCTCTTTATTTGTTTCTTTCTTATTTTGGATTTTATTACTTGGTTGGTTATTTATTTGATTATGATTCATGGCTACAGGGTGCATATATTTGCATTTTTTGTCGAACTTACATCCTTTCCTTCTTTTAGGTTTTTACATATTTTGGATGCAGATCTCTGCAATCATCCCCATATCCCATCTAAGTATGCACATTTACCATATATTTCATAGTTTTGACATATCTTAGGATGTTTGTAGTAACATCTTTCTCCAAATCTGCAATTCCCTCTTTTCAAAAGGTTGCAGATTTTGTCTTTCTTGTCTATTTTTTCCTCTTTCCCGTCATTGTATAGATCTGGGTAGAGCCTCTTCGGGATTTGCTTTTCTGTTGTCATATCGTAATTTATTTCTTCGTAGGTATGCTGCTTTAGAGAGAGAGAGAGAGAGAGTATATCTTCGTTCTTCACATTTCAGAGAGAGAGAGAGAGAGAGAGAGAGAGAGGAGAGAGAGAGAGAGAGACGAGAGAGAGCGAGAGAACGAGAGAGAGAGAGAGAGAGAGGATATTTCTTAACATTTAAGTACAGAGAAAGAGAGAAAGAAATATGTGTTCCTTCTTTACATGTCAGTGACACACACACACACTCACACACACACATACGCACAAAGAGAGAGAGAAGAGAGAGAGAGAGAGAGAGAGAGAGAGAGAGAGAGGGCCAACCCATCACCAGAGAGGAGGAGGAGGAGGAGGTACGGGAATCGAAATGCAATAATCAACTCTTTATACTTTCAGAATTGTAACGAGGGCGATCAATTGTGAATGCAGACGATATCCACAGGAAAAAAAACCAAGATTAAAGAACCGAGTAGTAGATATTGTGAAACGTGGATGACTATTCATGGCGGGTGAAGTATTCATGCATTCTGAGGTGGGTGACGCCTCAGATGAGATGGATGAGAAGGGGAAAAGTTAGTAGAGGAATGAAAAGATACGAAAACTTACCCAAACCGCGGAAAAGTGACTTCTTCCAAGAGTTGTTCACGACAACAGAGATGAATAAGGGAAAGTTACTGGAGAATAGCTATCTCCAAGTAATCAACGATGCATCATCTACTGCAAGACATTACGCATACACGCATACAAAGACACACACACACACACACATATATATATATATATATGTGTGTGTGATATATAGTGTATATATATCTATATATACTCGTGGTTGTTGCTTATATATATTATATATATATATAAATATTTATCAATATATATAAATATATATATTATATATATAGAAAATGAGATAAATCTCTAGCAGAAAAAATTAAGTGACAAATAACATACCATGAATTAATTAGAGGACAACGAAGACGTATAAATATAATCAAATTCTGACAAGGCTAATACGAATCCACAACCACTTAAGAAATGTAAACATATATTTCAAAGTTTTTTTTTTAATAATTAATATTCCCTTCGGAACTTCAACCCCGTCGTATGCTATATAGATAAATGACTTAGGAATTAATTAAAGCCTAAAATGCATTCCAAAGATGAAGAGATAAAATGCTTCATAAAAATTTTCTTTAAAAAAAAGAAAAAAAAACGCAAAATTAATTCTCAAAGAGGCACCATTTGCTCCAGGTGAGTCCAACACCTGCACATATCCTTAACAGGTGTGACCTTGATGTGGGCTTGGTCACACAATGCATCTCCAGACACGTGCAGAGGGAAAATATTGCGTAATAATAATGCCTACGTCACTTACGATGATCGAATCCTATCGGTAATAAGTTAGATGTGACTGTTAGTACCTCAGTCACAGTGCATAATTTATTGTTTCCCTGTTTATATATATATATATATATATATATATATATATATAGATAATATATAGTATATATATATATATATCTATATATATAACAATATATAATATATATATATGTAATATATATATATACATATATATATATATATATATATTTATTTATATAATTTATTTTTTATAATATATGAATATATTTATTTAATTATATATATATATATAAATATATATATATATCTTATATTATTATCATTCACATATATAAACCCGTATGCGGAGGGAGAGAAAGAAATACGAAAGATATTCAAGCCTAGGAGACACAAACAGACGAAAATAGAGATCTAAAACATTCACGCAGGCGAACGGCGAGGAAAGGGGGTTTTCCAGATCTGAAATAAACCAAAGTAGGAGGAGAGAGAGAGAGAGAGAGAGAGAGAGAGAGAGAGAGAGAGAGAGAGAGAGAGAGAAAAGCTTTGTGTCATAAAGCCGTTTTTGGTGTTTGTAAAGAAAATAGCTGTGGGGGAGGCGGTCGAGGGCGAGCGATGGAAGGTCTCCTCTATTTAAGATTTAGCACCACGAGATTCCCGTTGATGTGCGTCAGTCCTCTTCAAAAGGAAGGCTAAATATAAATGGATTCACTGACACGCACACACATATACACACACACACATACATATGACCACTTGACATGTTGGGAACAGGAGCATGGACATAATGAATGTGCAACACATCTGACGATTCATTGTGAAGTTCCCGTGTGCATTTGCAGAGTAATTCATAAAGTATAAACGTGTAAATGTATTCAGGAATGTTATATATTATATCATATATATATATAATATATAGATATATATTATATATATATACATATATGTATATTATATATATATATATATATTATTTCGTGAAAGCAACTGCTTTCACCGAAAATTGTTTAAAAGAAAAACTATGCCCTATAAGCATGTAAGTATATATATATATATATATATATATATATATATATATATATATATATATATAGTATGTGTGTGTGTGGATGTATGTGATATATATTATATAATATATATATATATATATATATATATATATATATATATATTATATATATATTGGGTCTGCAGACTCGGATATCCAAACAGGTACCCATGTTCCCACATATGTGTGTGTGCGTGTGTGTGTGTGTGTGTGTACGAAAGAGTCTAACTAAAAGTGTTCTTTGCCCCTCCCAAGTCTGTCTGCGAATATATAGAGGTATGTTTTAACACGCGTGAAGTCCCAGCTAGCTATGGATGCGTGTCAAGTCTAGGCATTATTGAGAATGTCCGTCGTTCAGACCTGTTGACACTGAGAACACACGAACGTTAATGGCCAAGAAATAAAAAAAAATTATTACAGACACCAAGTATCCTATTTTCTATATGTTAATTATATGAAGATATTAAATAAACAATTAAATTCGGTCAGTGACCTATTTTTATTTCTTTTTATACGTTACTAACAAAATAAATAAAAATCATATTCAGACATCAGGTATAAAATTTTTTTATAAGTTCATAATAAAATAAATAATATAAATTAAATTCAAGTATCCTATTTTGTAACGTTAATAACAAAATAAAAATTAAAAATTAAATTCAGACAACATCCTAGTTTCATAATGCAATTTTCAGCAATTAATCATATAAATTTAAGGAATAAAAAAAATAATTCAGCCAGTATCCTGTTTTGATATATCCCATTTTCGTATATTAATCACAAAAAGGTAAGAAATATAAAAATTTAATTTAGACAACACTATTTTCCTAAATAAATGACAACAAGATAAAATATAAAGAAACTCAACTCAGACGTCAATAACGAAAAAATATATTTTTATGTCTCTTACCAAGTTAACTTACGTGATACATGTATTCCTCGTCGGTAAAAAACAGTCATCTGACGATTAAAAATAAAAAGAATTCTTACGCTTCTTAATTATTTATTTTAATGAAGGAACTAGACACTGACGGGAAGGAGGATTTGATATCAATTATGCAAGACACGACTTGATGGTTATTGCAAAATGAATCCACTTCTCTTAACCTTTGTTTTTATTACTCCAGAATTACTTCGCCAAGTGGCTTTGTGAGAAATGATAAATAATGAAAAGAAGGAATGATAAAAATATGGTAAAAATGTCAGTGGGGCAACATTGCTCTCATTGCAGATGGTCGAAAAATAACAAAAGTACATATGTTAAGGTGAAATAAGGCCAAGTGTTTAAGGTGAAAAATAAAATACAATTGTGCTTACACCTGCCAGGTAATACTTGGATAAAGTAATGTCTGGGCAATTAGGAAAGTAAGTCGTACTAAATATTAACAAATGTAAGATGTACCGAAAAGGTTGCATGGGCTTTTGCATAGGATATAAGAGAGAGAGAGAGAGAGAGAGAGAGAGAGAGAGAGAGAGAGAGAGAGAGAGAGAGACTGAAATTCACAGATAAACTTGGACCAAATATTTAAAAATACGAAATATACTGAAAAGGTTATAAGGGCTTTTGTATATGGCCATGAGAGAGAGAGAGAGAGAGAGAGAGAGAGAGAGAGAGAGAGAGAGAGAGAGAGAGAGAAAAGAGGTTATAAGGTAAGGCAAAAGGTAAATCCACCCCTCACCCAGGTCTCTTATAACTGGACTTTTAATGTACCGGCGCACCTTCGTTGTCATGGCAACCACACACAAACTAAACTAACTGGTCAAAGGTGGTTGGGGAGACGGCATGAAGTGGGTGGGTGGGTGGGTGGGAGGGATGATTGAGGGGAGGGGGAGGGAGGGAGAGAGAGAGAGAGAGAGAGAGAGAGGAAAGGAGGGAATACAACTGACCCCTCATCTATTCCCCCTCCCCTCTCCAAGTCTGTCCACCTCAAACAACGTCACCTCCCCTTCCCATCTAACCCCATTTACCACCCACAACTAATCATAACTGAAACTATTTGTATGCGAGGTTCAACAACCCCCCCCCCCCCTCCCCAAATTCACAGTTATCCTCAAGGATAAGAAACAATGCTTACGAAAACTTATTTATTTATATGTATACAAGAACAGGACGCCGAGTGCTAGAGGAAGGAGGAGGAAGAATATGCACTCATGGGGGCCAGGCATTCTTATTCTTCCCTCCCTCCCTCTCATCCCTCTCTCCCTCCCACCCTCCTCGCATTTTCGAGGGATGGGGAGACTCTCATGGAGAGAGAGAGAGAGAGTGAGAGAGAGAGGGGTTATTTTCCCTATGTATGGAATAGACATCCTATTCATCATCACGGCCTTCTTCAGTTCCGTGGGCGTTGAGGCGAAGGGGAGTGGGTGGGGGGAAGGAAGAGGGTAAGAAGAGGGGCGAGGGAATAGGGAGGGATAGGAAGAGGGAGGGGATAGGAAGAGGGAGGGGATAGGAAGAAGGAGGGGATAGGAAGAGGGAGGGGATAGGAAGAGGGAGGGGATAGGAAGAGGGATGATGGGAGAATAGATAGGAAGTTTGGGAGAGGGGAGGAATAAAGGAAAGGGTCATGGTCAGACTAACCCTATGTTACAGAGGGTGAGGGGTTCAAAAGCTCCTGCTCCTGCTCCTCCTCCTCTTCCCCCTCCTCCTCCTCCTCCTCCTCCTGGTCCCCCGCCCTCCGAACT
>NC_087220.1:52150250-52167750 GCF_015104395.2 Macrobrachium nipponense
TCTTCCCATGTCACCCACCCCTCCCCTGCCCCCTTCCCCTTCCTTCACTCCCGTCCTTTCCCATTGTCAACGTTGAGGTGGAAAAAAATTCGGAAGGTCGAAAAGGAGACTTGGCCGAAAGATTCAAGTTTAAGTATAGATAAAAAATAATCTTCTTTTAAGAAAGATTAAGTGGCTGTATTCCAGGTATTTTATTTTTCTTTTCGTCCCGTATATTAAAAATTACGTTACGTGATTTCCTCAAGTTTCTAATGCGGAAAATCACCAGAGCTATTCATATGCTGAAGTTACAAAAATCTCTCTATTTGATTAGCTAGTGAAAATGAACTTTAAGAATTTATATATTATAATATATATATATATATATATATATATATATATATATATATATATATATATATATTATATTATATTATATTATATTATTATATTATATATATTATATTTAAGCTGCACTTTCTAAAGTCAAAGTCTTAAACATAAATTTGGAATTGTCAAAATTATTCTAAAAAAAAAATTTATGTTACAAAGTAAAATTTCCGCAGTATTTGAGTCAATCTTGGAAGCTAAAATTTACGAATATTTTCCTAAACTTTGACCCAAAGCAAAAAAAAAAAATAAAATAAATAAAAATATAATAATAAAAAAATCATGGCCTACCCCTCAGCCTATGCCTACAACGTCATACTCCTCTGATGTTAATGACTACATGATCTCCTCCCCCCCCACCCCCACCCCCCCCCCACAGCCCCCTACACCAACCCCCCCCCACTACCCTCACCCCCCTTTTTTCCTTGGAGGTCCATTCAGGCGGTTTCACTAACCTTTCAACATCATCACACCTCCCCCCTCATAACCTCAACCCTCCTCCCCCCATCCCTCAACCCCTCCAACCAAAGGGTTTCCTCCTCCTCCTCCTCCTCCTCCTCACACTCTGCCTCTTTCTTTCTTTCTTCCCCCTGGCCTACCCTCATTCCCCCAATCTCCTCACCATGAATCTTCCTCTCTCTCTCTTTCTCTATACACCATCATCGTCATCATCATCATCACTATATATATATATATATATATATATATATAATATATATATATATATATATATACAGCCGTCATGGCACGGACCACTGTAAGCTGTGATTTATTTTTCCTTGTTATTCCCCATTCTATATTTAAAAAAAAAAAAAACATTCCCTACCAAGCACTCAGAAATATTCATAACTTTCTAATTAGCGCGTGAGTAATAAAACCGCTAAAACATGACCCGAAAGCGTAGAACCTGTAGTAGCAACAATAGTAGTACTACTACGGACGTCGCCCCCCCCCCCAACCCCAACCCCCTGGGCTTAACCCCCTTCCCTCCCCTCCCCCCTCCCCAACACCGAAAGTTCGTGCATGTATTAATAACATTCAGCTGGTATGCAATCGAGGCAACGCAGAGTCCAACCACAGCGTCGTCACGAGCTTTGGAAAAAATAACCTCTCTTTCTCTCTCTCTCTCTCTCTCTCTCTCTCACCCAGCTTTAAAAATATAAAAAATGGCCTCTCTGTGACTCGTACTAATGTTGAAGTACCGACGTGATACTTTATATCGCGTCCCTCTTCCTCTATCGTTTTGAATATTCAAGCAACTGCAGGCGCTGATTCTCGAGGGCGACCTGAAACAGCTAACCAAGTCCCGAAGTGTGTGTACCTCACTCTCTCTCTCTCTCTCTCTCTGTTCCTCTTTCTTTCTCTCTCCCTGCTGCTCAACAGAAGTCCTGGAAGGGTGAGGAGGAGGAGGAGGAGGAGGAGGAGGAGGCAGAGGGGGGGGAGGCGAGCCCGCGTTGTTCCCGGAGCGAACCGGATAAAGGATTCGTCGCCGGGAACCATTCCGTCTACTGTCATCCTCCTAGCTTCCTTCGAGAGAGTCCTACGGGACCTCGAGGCATCGGAGCCGAAGGACGCCTGACCCGTAGGGCACCGCCGCGACGACGAACGAAGAGGATTTGCGACAAAGCGAACGGCAGAGTATTGATTTCTGGTGACGTCACCGTCGTCGCCGAAGCACGTGCTCGCCACCCCCTTTGGAACTGCCAGCCCACAACTTTGGGAACTTTTGTCTCTTCTCTTTTGTTTACTTGAAACGCGGTTTTATCATTTATTTTCCTCGTCCATTTTATTTTTTTTATATTTTTCAGGAGGCCGTTTTGTTCGTCTTCAACCTAGCGTAAGCCCCGAGGAGAAATGACAGCGGCCCTGCCACAGATTATCTCATCAAAATGTTGTTAGGAGTTAGACTCGCCTCCTTTTCATAAAGGAGCGATATAACTTGATGAATCATTGTCAACACCGAGTTCGCTCCATTTCGGGGGAGGCCGCGTCTGTTCTTCGTCCTGTTCTACTTTGTTTCGTCCCCCGAACTCCTCCTCTGCTTCTGCTGCTGCTGCTGCTGCTGCTGCTGCTGCCTGCTGCCACTGCTGCTGCGACTTCGTTCTATTGTGTTTTGTCAAACGCCCCTACCTCCTGCCTTTCTCTTCCCCCTCCACCCCTACCCCCTACCCAAACGACATCCCCCTAGCACCAACGCCGGCCCATCCGCCCCCATCACCACCTCCAGAGAAATATTTTAAAGATACAATTTCGTATTCACGGTGGGCTCAGCGCTGGAACTGTCGTTGACAAAAAATCTAGGCAAGTAGCAGGAGGAGGAGGAGGAGGAGGAGGAGGAGGAGGAACAGATCCGGCGATATAATTTAAAGGTCACAAGAAGTGGCCGACGGGGTGAAGAAGAAATTGGGTCTAGGAGTGAGTGAGTGAGTGAAAGAGTGAGTGAGTGGGCCAAGTGACCCCTCTCTCTCTCTCTCTCTCTCTCTCTCTCCTCAGCTCCACCAACTCAGCCACGCAAGGTCCGAGCTTACCCCTCGAACCAACCGCTCTACTCAAACGAACGCCACCACCACCACCACCGTCTAGGTACCTTCCAGCAGGCGCAAAGACGTTTCCACGTCGAGCTCGGGAAGTTCCAGAATTCCAGGCGACAAGAGGATGACGACGAAAATTCGTTCTTTCCTTTATTCAACATTACCTCAGTACAATTGCATTACTCCAGACTAAACCTCGTCCAAATTCCCACGTTCCAGAAAGTTCGACGCGACCCTTACTACATTCTTGCAACAGATTTCAAGATGATCTCAGTACGAAAAACGAATTACCATTTATCAAAAGTAACGAATAAAGTGGGCAGAGAAGACGCAGTCTACAGCCACTTAGATACCATTAAGTGAAAAATAATTTTTGGCCGTTCATCAACTATAACCCTTTTAATATCTCGGCCAGAGTGACGTCATATGCCGCGAAGGCCACCTCGCCAAAATAAATTCTCGCAAAGGTATTTGGTGGGGCCCTCGTTCCCTTGACTCCCCCTCCCTCCCTCCCTCCCCATTCCCATCCCCTTCCCCTCTCGGAGAGTCAGTCACCTTCCCAAACGGGCCTGAGTGAGCACACACAAACGTACACTCGCTCGCGCACACCGGAAGACAAGCATTAGCTTTCCATGGATAAAGTTGGACGCGTTGTGAATTCGCCGTGATGGAATATTGTAGTAACCAAGAATCCGCGTTTATTGAGGTCGCGGGGCGACTGGGATCTACCTGCCCGGCCGAGGAAGTGCATTAAAACTCTTCTTATTTCAACACCCCACCTACACCCTCCCCCACCCCTACCCTCACCCTCCTCGCCACCACCCTTCCCTCCTACTCCTACTCCAACTCCCTCTTCGCACTCGCCCCTGTATTATGACGAAGTGAGGCGCTGCTGCTTCCTCCTCCTCCTCCTCCAACGAGTGGTTGAGTCCTCCTCCTCCTCCTCCTCCTCACACTCACCTTCCTACTCGCTCCTTCTGAGTCGTAGGGCTACCTGGTGGCGGCGGTAGTGTGACCTTACCTGAAGATATCCAAATCTTCCTTCCCCTCCCGCCCTACTCCTCTCTCTCTCTCTCTCTCTCTCTCTCTCTCTCTCTCTCCACATGCCAACCTAAATCCTGCTGTTTCTTTCCTACCTGCATAAATCAGTTTAAGTAAATCACACTATCACTGACACAGAGCTCATAACTTCACAGTTTCCTTATCAATTTTGTCATAGTTCCCCCTTTAGCAGTCTTTGCTTATTCATTCTATTTTCGTTTCTTCTTTTACCCATCCTCTTTTTTTTCCATTATCGGAAGGACGTTAGCTTTATTTAGCTTTTCTTCCTTCGTTGTCCTTCCTACCCTACTTCCCTTCTCTCTGTTTCCTCTTGACAATTCTTTTATTCTCAATTATCTTCCCCGTGACGCCATTCCTCGCTCTCTATTTTGGGCGCCCCTCCTTGTCCAATTTTTCATAAAAAATTATCACCTTCTCCCTCTCTGTCCTTTCTCTCTCCTTCCTATCTACCCTACACGGACTCCCCGCTTCCCTTCTTCTCTCTCTTCTGTGTCTTCTCTTCTCTTTTCTTCGGTGGCCCTCTCCACCGCACTCCAAACTCCCCTCAGAACTGCATGAGGAATTCTAAACCCACCTCTGCTCTTGTCTGCTTCTGCCGCTGCTGCTAAGACCTACAATTCCTTGGGCGCTTCCTCGTCTCTCCAGTGTGGTGAGTGAAACGACAGTGTTCTGGTCCATAAAATAAAGGAAAATATGATGCATTCCTAAAGAAGTTATGATTCATTATTAAACAATTGCCATAAGAACTTTCAGATGTTATTAGTAACTTGCAAATGGTAACAGGAACTTCCGAATGTTATTAGCAACTTTCAAATGTTATTAAAAACTTCCAAATGTTATTAGCAACTTTCAGATGTTATTAGTAACTACCAAATGTTAAGAGGAACTTCCAAATGTTATTAGCAACTTCCAAATGATATTAAACACTTCCAAATGTTATTAGCAACTTTCAGATGTTTTTAGTAGCTACCAAATGTTAAGAGGAACTTCCAAATGTTATTAGCAACTTCCAAATGTTATTAAAAACTTCCGAATGTTATTAGGAACTTCCAAATGTTGTTAGGAACGTCCATATGTTATTATCAACTTCCGAATGTTTTTAGCAACTTGCAAATGTTAATACGAACTTCCAAATGTTATTAGCAGCTTGCAAATGTTAATTGGAACTTCCGAATGTTATGATGCGATCCTTAACATGTTATGGTGCATCTACTAGTAGTTATGATACACTATTAAATAATGAGCATACAAACTTCCAAATGTCATGATGCAGTCCTTCAAAACTTATGTCGCAATCTTTAAAAAGTTATGATGAGATCCATAAAAAGTTATGAGGGCAATCCTTAGGAAGTTATGATGCAACCATTAAAAAATAATGATGAAATCCATAAAATGTTTTGATGAAATCCATAAAATGTTTTGATGAAATCCATAAAATGTTTTGATGAAATCATTGAAATGTTATGACGAATTCCTCAAGCGTTATAACGCGATCCTTAAACAGTTATGACGAAATCCTTAAAAATTCATGATGAAATCCTTTAAAAGTTGTGATGCAATCATAAAGTTATGATGAAATCCATAAAATGTTGTGATGCTATCCTTGAAAAGGCATGAGATCCTTAAAACGTTATGAGGCCTTTAAAAGTTCTGATAAAATCCATAACATGTTGAGATGCAATCCTTAAAAAGTCATATGAGATCCTTATAAAGTTATGATGAAATCCTTAAAAAGTTATGATGGGATCCTTAAAAAGTTATGATACAATCCTAAAGTCATAATGAAATCCATTAAAAGTTGTGACGGCGTCCTTAAAAAGTTCTGATAAAATCCTCAGAAAGTTATGATGAGCTCCTTAAAAAATTCTGATAAAATCCTTAAAAGGTTCTGATAAATTCCTCAGAAATTATGAACTTAAAAAGTTCTGATAATATCCTTAAAAAGTTCTGATAAAATCCTCAGAAAGTTATGACGAACTTAAAAAGTTCTGATAAAATCCTCAAAAAGTTCTGATAAAATCCTCAGAAAGTTATGAGCTCCTTAAAATAATTCTGGTAAAATCGTTAAAAAGTTGTGATAAAATCTTCAGAAAGTTATGATGAGCTTCTTAAAAGGTCTAATAAAATCCTTAAAAAATTGATAAAATCCTCGGAAAGTTCTGATAAAATCCTGAGAAAGATATGATTCTACCGCCAGAAAGAGTTCATCCAGTTCTAAAACACTGATGAAGCACTCCTTAAAAAGGTTATTATTGAATACTGAAAAAGTTATAACAATCCATAAGAAGTCAGGGCGCTCTGGAGCACCTTGTAATCAACATTATTTCTTGTCAGGCTTTCTAATTTTGAGAGAAAAAACCTCATTATATGACTCGATAATACTTTTAATAACATCCAAATGACAGAAATTGCCTCTCAAATGTGTAACCAAACCCTGTTCTCAAAGAATGTCTTGTTAGATTATTCATCATAACACCCACTATGTTTAAATTAAAGGACATTGCTTCAAACGTCAAAGCACTGTCAGATTTACTTAACGAAAGGTGTCCTCATTGCATTCCATTCGCCTTCCATGTCAACCACATATAAAGTTCTCCTCTGGAAACTTCCCATTTGTATCAATTACTCATTGATCAACATAATTCTTTATGGCTGTTCTCAATGATCAAAAGACCAACAGTCGTTAACTAAGATTTATTTTTAAACTCTTGCTTTATGAGTTCATTTTATTGCATTTAAAACCTCAACTTAATATCCAAAATTCTTAGCAAGAGGTCTACCATTTTTTTTCAGGATTCTCTAGATATCATCAAAGTCTGCTATTTTTTTTCAGGATTCTCTAGATGTCATCAAAGTCTGTTATTTTTTGTTCAGGATTCTCTAGATATCATCAAAGTCTGTTATTTTTTTTCAGGATTCTCTAGATGTCATCAAAGTCTTTTTTTTTTTTTCAGGATTCTCTAGATGTCATCAAAGTCTGTTATTTTTTTTCAAGATTATCTAGATGTCATCAAAGTCTGTTATTTTTTTTCAGGATTCTCTAGATGTCATCAAAGTCTTATTTTTTTTTCAGGATTCTCTAGATGTCATCAAAGTCTGTTATTTTTTTCAAGATTATCTAGATGTCATCAAAGTCTGTTATTTTTTTTCAGGATTCTCTAGATGTCATCAAAGTCTATTATTTTTTTCAGGATTCTCTAGATGTCATCAAAGTCTGTTATTTTTTTCAGGATCTCTAGATGTCATCAAAGTCTGTTATTTTTTTTCACGATTATCTAGATGTCATCAAAGTCTGTTATTTTTTTTCAAGATTATCTAGATGTCATCAAAGTCTGTTCTTTTTTTTCAGGATTCTCTAGATGTCATCGAAGTCTGTTATTTTTTTCAGGATCTCTAGATGTCATCAAAGTCTGTTATTTTTTTTTTAAGATTATCTAGATGTCATCAAAGTCTGTTATTTTTTTTCAAGATTATCTAGATGTCATCAAAGTCTGTTATTTTTTTTCAGGATTCTCTAGATGTCATCAAAGTTGTTATTTTTTTTCAGGATTCTTCTAGATGTCATTCAAAGTCTTGTTATTTTTTTTCATGTCTCTAGATGTCATCAAAGTCTGTATTTTTTTTTCAAGATTATCTAGATGTCATCAAAGTGTTATTTTTTTCAGGATTCTCTAGATGTCATCAAAGTCTGTTATTTTTTTCAGGATTCTCTAGATGTCATTTTCAGGATTCTCTAGATGTCATCAAAGTCTGTATCAAAGATTTTTTCTCTAGATGTCATTTTTTTTCAGGATCTAGATGTTTTCATCATCTGTTGTGTACACTTCATGACATGACGTTGGCCATTTATCATTCCTAAAACACACGTACTATATACATACATGCACACCTCATATATATGTATGTATAAATACACATACACATACATATATTTATATTACTGTGGGTGTGTGTGTTTGTGAGTGTGTGTGTGTATTCAACCGTACCTTTAATCCAACTTCACAAAGGGCAACATATTTCAAATTCTGTCCCACAGCCTAAAAATGCCTCGCGTTGTTAAATTGCTTTAGCGATGACTCTTCCTCCCAGCTGTTCTCCCTCTTGCAGCAGAAGCAGAGGCAGGAGCAGTTTTAGCAGTAGAGGAAGGAGCAGCAGTAACCGACATCGGCGATGAACGCCAAACGGAAGACAAGGAGCCACGCGACGAAGGCCATCTTGTATCGGCATCAGTTCGCTCGAAGGACGTTGGTGGGGACACTGAAGGACATCGAGAAGAAGCGTAGGATACAGGAAAGGGACATGGCGCAGAAGGTGAGGACGTAGTAAGGATTGCTCTCCATTATTTGTCGATACAATCTCGTGTGTGACCTTGCCATACCAGACGTGCTAACTGTACTAGGTCAGGAAGTTCTGGGAAACTTCATGGCTTCGCATCTTAAATTCCGTCCATTTCAGTTCACGTGAGCTGGAAGCTTAAGTGAGTTTTTCTTCTTAAATTCCGTCCATTTTAGTTCACCTGAGCTGGAGGCTTCATTTTAGTTCACCTGAGCTGGAAGCTTAAGTGGGTTTTACTTCTTAAATTCCGTCCATTTAGTTCACCTGAGCTGGAAGCTTCATTTTAGTTCACCTGAGCTGGAAGCTTAAGTGAATTTTTCTAACAGAACACTTGACACATTTTCGACTTCTCTTGAACAAGAATCCTTTCCATTATGAAATAATCAGGGATTAATGGAAAATGGATCCAACTAAAACAACATCCTCTTGCACATTAAGAATCAGTCTAAATTGTGAGGTTCAAAAACCTTCTATTCTGGAGCTAGAGGATCATTAGAAATGAGTGGAAATTGAGTGAGGACATTGAAAAACCTTCTGCTCTAGAACTACGTGCCCCAAAATTTAAAAAAATGCCTAAAATCTTTGCACAGTGTAGTTCAAATTCGTTTAAGCCATACCCACGGTGGCCCACCGGTGCCACAAAGTTTTACATAGAAACATGTAAAAATCTTTACAATTTATCTTCTGAAGAACAAAATGGCCATACTTGTCAAACTAACTAAACACTCGTCCTCTTGCAGTGTAAACCCCAGTTTGTTCAAAGGGAATCTAGCAGTGTTTTCCAGCGACCTCTTGTTTATGGAAAGTATCTTTTGTACTTTATTTACGTTTCCATCCACCCTTGTCAATCTGGTGGCCCGAAGTTCGATTCTCGGAGCGGCCAACGCGGAACCAGAGGAATTTATTTCTGGTGATAGAAATTCATTTCTCGATACAATGTGGTTCGGATCCCACAATAAGCTGTAGGTCCCGTTGCTAGGTAACCAATTGGTTCCTAGTCACGTAAAAATATCTAATCCTTCGGGCCAGCCCTAGGAGAGCTGTTAATCAGCTCAGTGGTCTGGTAAAATTGAGATATACTTAACTCCATCCACCTTACCTTACTATATTAGTTATAGGCTTACAACCCTAATATAGCACTTTAATAATTAGTAAATCATAAGTATTATAACTTCATACTTCCCCCAAGACGTTTTATGCAGTGTTAGCAGATCTGTATCGACTTTTGGAACTTGAAAAAAATCCACAAATTGGCGAACAGATACATTTAAGAAATCCAGATAGAGTTTCGGAGCGTGACGCTCACTCTTCAGTGTGGAGACCCAAAAACCACACTCCGAAACTGTACGTGGATTTCCTAAATATATTTGTTCTGTGATTTGTGTGTTTTTTTTTTTAAGTTTCAAAGTTCGATACACGTCTTAGGGACGTATGAAGATATAATCTTATGAATTGCGAAAAATAAGCGGCTTATTATAAGGTGCTAAGACAGACTATTATTAATTCACTGAAGTAATGATAAAAGACATAATAATATAGATGTTAGTTAGTTTGTTTGTATGGTGTTTTGACGTTGCGTGGAACCAGTGGTTATTCAGCAGCGGGACCAACGGCTTGACGTGACTTCCGAACCACGTCGAGAGTGAACTTCGATCACCAGAAATACACATCTCTCACCCCCTCAATGGAATGCCCGAGAATCGAACTCGCGGCCACCGAGGTGGCACGCCAATACCATACCCACCACGCCACTAGGCCACTGAGGCGCATATATAATACAGATGGGTAAATGAACTACATACTTTAGATCAACGAGGGGCCTCTGGAAAACTTTGCTACAAGTTCTGTTAATATTCTAATGTAATTATAATAACTTGGGCGCTATTATTGTTCCACCACGCCCCCCTGGGGTTCTGGGTTTGTTTATTCGCTCATGCGATGTTTGTACCTGGATTGGTTTTGTACAGTTGATGAATGTCTTTGATACACAACATCAAACCTGAACAACTTGTTTATCGAAACAACTAAACAATCATCCGCATGAACAAATAAAACGGAAACAGACACGCCAAGCAAAACCCATACCCAGACGTACAGGCACACCCCACTCAAAAAAAAAAAAAAAAAAAAAATCATCGTTAAAAAAAAAAAAAAAAAAAAAAAAAGCAAGAACGCTGCAAAATCTAGCTAAAATGGTGTAGTGTTAGAGCGGCATTTATTTAATTAATGGCCATCTGAATGGCTTGACATTTCAATTTTCCAAGACTCCGCCGAAAAAAAAAAATTCGGCCATTTTTAACGTGGTGGACTGAAGGGAAAAAATCGTCTTCCTTGTAATGAAGTTGTTTGGTTCCTTTAATTACAAATGTATGGCTAAGGTTAGTGCGATGTGGGGTTGTTCTTCCGGGCAATACACGGGAACATACTTCGGAGGGGGAGGGGGAGGGGGGAGGGGGAGGGGGAGGGGAGGGGGAGGGGGAGGGGGGGAGGGGAAGGGGAATGGAAGGGGGAGGCGGGATGTACCATGATGAGTAGTAGATTTTATATATTTATATATATATATGTATATATATATACATATATATATATATATATATATATATATATATATATATATATGATTTTTTATCACATCACCGTGATTCATATATAGGTACATGCACTAAGCTACAAATGTCCTTTAATATCAAATGCACTACCTCTGAATTAATTATATTTTTCAGATTTTATGTTAACCTTAGGTAGAGCGAATTGGATATTGAAAGAACATTTGTAGCTTAATGCATATATATATATATATATATATATATATATATATATATATATATATATATATATATATATATATATATCATATATATATATATATATATATATTTAAAGTGTTTGTTTTTTAATACACAATGGTTTATGAATATGAATGTATATATGTAGAACGACGTACTTATCCAGCACGACAGATAATAACAACAGTATTGATAATAATAAGGGTTTAATGTTACAATTCTCGTGAGCCACAATAGACGGAAGAATGAATCAGTAATTGACCGAATAAACACTGTTGCAGATCATTTAACATACAATTCCTGTGTACCATTCAAGTTGCTTCACTCGTGCAAGAATGGGCGAATAGGGGAATTTAGTAACAGCAAGCAAAAAGGAATACCTCTCTGCATTTCTGCAAGCAGTAACATATACATTTTATATAAAACGTTCTTTATTCAAAGACTATAAGTTCGGTTGGTGTACCTATAACTTTCCAGGTTTTGTCATACTGTTGACGACACGATGAAGAAACTATTGCTTAAATGTTCGCATATCAAGGAAAGCATTCCAAAGAGACACGACAAACTTTCCCTTCGCATGTCATGAAGTCTTGAATATTTATAACAATAAATAAATAAATAAATAAACGAGAATAATTCTTTGGTATGATAACAAACAAATTTCAAGTACCCACAACTAAATTTCTTTACTAAGAAATTTGATTGGGTTTGGTGTTGGGCCATTCTCGAATTCTAAATCATACAGATAACTATTCTTCCTAAATCATGCATATAACTATTCTTCAGCTTCAACTTGTCAACTATACGACAGAACTCCACGCAAGCCATCTAAAAAAGATCTGTGAACCAACCTATTTCCTATACTTATCAACGAAATACCTTCTTAATCTTCAAACACATTAGTGAATCTGAATCTCACTCACTCTCTATATCTTTTCTTTCGCCCCTTTCCTCTGAAATCTTCATCAGCAGTCAAAGATGGTCAGAATAAACGATTCTTGTACCATTTATAATAGCTGTAACGTTTAATCTTCTTCCAGATTTCATTTAAAAAACTAATATATATTGCAATAAATAGGTGCTGACGTAAATCATAGCAATTATTCCAAACATCTTCCTTTAAATGAGGATAAATATGCTTTCACCAAACTGTAGGTGTCTTTCACGTGAGGCAGATCCCTTATATTAGATTTTCCATGTTTAAGATGGACTTCAGTGTCTCCACTGACAGAACTACACTGGGTACTTAAGAATGTCTGACATCCACTGCTAACTTTTAACTTCCCTACCAACTATGTCAACCACACGTTACGAAAGTCAGTTGACATAGATGATAAAAAAAAGAAGAGAAGATGATTACCAAAATAGTACCTTACTGGGTAAGTTAGTAGGACAACCACACTGCACGTCTGAAAAAGAATTTGCATTTCGTATGATGAATTTACTCACAAGAAACGACTTATTTTTAAAACTTATCTCGTTCAAGTAGAAGAATTGTTATAAAAAGTTAAAAGGCTCTAGTCATTATTGGAAAAACTACGTTACCAATTCTCCGATTTGCAATTTATCAATTACACCAACAGATCTGGAAGAATCTCTCTCTCTCTCTCTCTCTCTCTCTCTCTCTCTCTCTCTCTCTCTCTCTCTCTCTCTCTCTCTCTCAGCCGGTCAAAGTCTTTACAATAGTTTTCAAAGCACTGTTCCCCAGCTGCAGACCACAGAGGTTCAAAGCACCCGAGAACATTTCTCAGAAATCGCGGATTCAAGATTGACTTAAAACTACAGAGTACACGGGGAAAATAAAGAGGGGTTGGGGGGGGGGGGGGGGGTGGGGGGGGGGAAGGAAGTTCTAAGGAGATTTGTCATACTTACAATTAGCTTAATGGGGAGATATTCATTATTGGTTGATACATGTTAGCTGCTTCAGGGAGAGAGAGAGAGAGAGAGAGAGAGAGAGAGAGAGAGAGAGAGAGAGAGAGAGAGAGAGAGAGTAGTCTAATGGCAAATTTGGATGTAAAGTACATAAACAAATAAATAAATAATATAATATAATAAATCAATAAACTGAATACATAAAAATTAAAAAAAAAAAAATAAAAAAAAAATTAATAAAAAAAATAAATATAATTTAATAAAAATATAAAAAACATATAAACAAAATAAATACAATAAAATAAATAAATAAATATAGTGTACGTATACAAAACTAACGTAATTCAGACCAATTTCCGAAACAAAAGCGGAACAACTACAATTTCAGTACACATACCAGCAAACTAAGTCCTATCCACACACACACACACACACACACACACACACACACACACACACACACACACACACACACACAGCAACGTAAGGAATAGAAGCGTGCTTAGATGGGACCTGCAGTCAGTCTACTTACCTTTCTCAGAAGCTGGGAGGACGAACCTACATGCAAACGCGGCCAAATGTCAAATCTCCATTTGACCGATTCCCCAGTACAACGTGGATTCTTAAGTCCTGCAAGGAAGAACATGAACATTTCTTGAAAATATTTATTTTTTTTTAAGATGTGAATTGGATGTTTTTGTTTCAGTCTGTAAGCGAATTAAGTTGCTTTTCCAAAATACCTTTTTGATATAGTACGTGGATTCAAGATTTGAGATTGGAGTTGGGATACAGAATTTAGGCTAAAGGCCATGCTGAGAGTTGAAAGGGGTAACAGGAGGAGAACCTCAAAGCAGTTGCACTATGAAGCTATTGTTAGGAGAGGGTGGAAAGTAAGATGGAAGAAAGAGCATATGAATGGAGGTACAGTAAAAGGAATGAAATTGCAGCTAGGCGCCAAAGGAATGCTGCAAAGAACACTAAGTAATGCCTACAGTGCACCATGTGAGGTGTGCCGACGGCACTAACCCCATACGGAATCAAGATTTAGCGATTCGTTTAATCTGTTGGGTTTGGGGGGGGGAGCCGCTTTGGAAGACCTCCTGAGAGGTCTAGCCAACATAGACAGTTAATTAAGAGTCCTGGAACAAAACAGTTCAGGTAGAGCGGATTTGCTAAACATTATAAAAGCAAGGAATCGAAACAGATGGAGAAAGTTGAAACGAGCGGCCGACCCTGCTATACAGTGGGATTAATAAGGTCGAAAGAAGAAGAAGAATAAAAAAAACTTTTCTTAATCTGGGTTGTAACGTTTTAAAATTCCTTCCATTTTGCTGAAGTATCCAGAATTTTCATAAAAGAATAAAAAACAAAAGAAAAACGGCAGTGTAGGTACTCTACCTTTTTTGTAGAAATAAATTTACCTACTAAACGCACAACAAGCCTAGCCAATGAAGCATTAGTTTATCAAAAAATAAAATAAAAATAGAGATATTACATTATATATATATATATATATATATATATATATATATATATATATATATATATATATATATATATACTATATATGTATATAACATAAAACTGACTTTTATAAGTACTTCCAACAAATTCAGAAACGCTCATAGGTACATTTATAACTACTCAATGATAAGCACAAACAGTGAAAGTCCGCCAATCAACCTCACATTGCATGAAATGGTTGGTTCTGTTACCGACGAAATCGCCATGCAGGGAAATCTTAACAATTAATTGAAACTGAAAGTTCAGAAGGCAAATGTGCATTAGAATTCTACATTGTTCATTTCTAAGAGATATAATTTGTTTAGAATTTGAGGCAATGAAGTATTTTTGTTTTGAATATTCATAATAGTTTGTGTAATTTCATTTACAAGGCATTTCATATATGGTAATTGTGCATTAGAATCTTTCATTTCTGAGAGATACAGGTTCTTTAGGATGTCAGAAAAGGAAATGTTTCTATGTCGAACAGTCATTACTGTGTCATTTCATTAAACAAAGACTTTAAGGTATTGTAATCATAGCAACACTCCGCAGCATCACAAGACGAATACAGTTTGCTGTTCATTACTGTATATGTACAACGCCTTTTAGGACGTAAGCCAATGACATATTTCTATTCCGAACTGATTTAATTGTGTCATTTCATTTAACAAAGATATAAAGCTACGTAAACATTGAAACACACTGCAGCATAACAAGGCATGTACAGATGGCGGTTCTTCGTTGTACATACAACCCCTTTTAGGATGTAAGTTAATGAAATCTTTCCATTTCGAACTGACATAACTGTGTAATATTATTTAAGAAGCATATTAAACTACGCAAACATTGCAGTAAACAGCAGCATGACGAGGCAAGTACAGTTGGCTGTTCATCATTTGTACGTGATACGTAAACACGACTTGACTGACCACCAACTGATACAGGCGTCGGACGTTAACGGCTGCGATCTCTCTCTCTCTCTCTCTCTCTCTCTCTCTCTCTCTCTCTCTCTCTCTCGCCACGGATACTGTCGGCATCTGGTGCCCCGCAGCCTCTCAACCTCCTCCCCCTTAATTGCCCTACAGGTGGTGCTCTTCCTGGCCGGCGCCACCCAGCGGAGGGAGATCCGCGCCCGACAGGTATCCCGACTGGTCTCGATGTTCAAGGTGGCCGTGACCGAGAGCGACGGAGGAACCGACACCATGCACACGCCCGTGCAGCAACAGCAACAGCAGCAGCAGCAGCAGCAGCAACAGCAACAACAGCAACAGCAGCCGGACAGGGAGAAGGAAGACGGGAGCACGACGGGGTCGGACCCATCGGAGATGTCTTCCGGGTCTTACCAGAGCAGCAGCAACGTTTCGCCCATCCCCGAAGGCTCCGGCTCGGCCCTGTGGATATCGGGGGGCACCCCGAAGCGCCAGAGGGCTCTGTCTGTGGACGTGCCTTCTGAGGCGCCCTTGGACACTCCCAGACGGAGATCCGCGCCAGAAGTAGTGGTGACCCACGTGACTTTGGTGGACGATGATGACGCCGACGAAAGACCCGCATCCGCCGAGGGGGAAGAAGCAGAGAGGGAGGAAGCAGATGAGTCCCTCGACAACGGTCATCAGGACACAGCGGCGGCGGCGGCGGCGGCGTCGGGGGGAATGGAGGGGGGAACGTCACGCGAACCCTCTCCTGCCTCACCTTCCCCCAGCCAGCAGTACCTCCCCAGGTTCTCACCGACGCCCGACGACGCCGCAACCCACGGGCGGCTCAGCCCGACGCGAAGCCCGTCCCGAAGTAGCATGAGGAGGCCTTCGGTGTCTAGGGCGAGCAGCAGGATCTCCAAGATCTCCGCGACTTCCCTGGCCTTCAGAAGACGAGGGGCGTCCCCTGCGCCCACGCAGCAGACGCAGCAGCAGGAGTCGGTGGCCCTGACGGAGATCAGCGCGCCCCTGGAGGATGCCAGGTGAGGTCTCCCTAAACTAAGAGCTAAATTTACAGACTCTCTCTCTCTCTCTCTTTCTCTCTCTCTCTCTCGCTGACTACAAAATTCAAGTATCCATTCTCAGCACAGCTAAGTTCGAACATCTACAACAGATGGGTATAGTTTAAATTTGTAATTATAGCTTAAATTTATAGGGTTCTATCAATAGATGATACAGCTTAAATTTGTAATTATAGCTTAAATTTATAGGTTCTATCAATAGATGATATAGCATAAATTTGTAATTATAACTTAAATCTATAGGGTTCTATCAATAGATGATATGCTTAAATTTGTAATAAATTTGTATTAAACTTACATCATAAGGGTTTCTATCAATAGATGATATAGCTTAAATTTGTAATTATAGCTTAAATTTATAGGGTTCTTTCAATAGATGATATAGCTTAAATTTGTAATTATAGCTTAAATTTATAGGGTTCTATCAATAGATGATATAGCTTAAATTTGTAATTATAGCTTAAATTTATAGGGTTCTATCAATAGATGATATAGCAATTATTTGTATTATAACTTAATCTATGGGTTCTATCAAATGATGATATAGCTTAAATTTAATTATAGTTATTTTAGGGTCGTTCAATAGATGATATAGCTTAAATTTGTAATTATAGCCTAAATATGGTTCTATCAATAGAGATATTATTTGATAAATTTGTAATTGGGATAGCTTTAAATTTTATAGGTTCTATCAATATGATATAGCTTAATTTGTAATAGCTTTAAATTTATAGTTCTATCAATGAGGATATAGCTTAAATTTGTAAATTTATAGCTAAATTTATAGGGTTCTATAGATTTATAGCTTAATTTGTAATTATCGCTTAAATTTTATGGGTTCATCATAGATAGCTTAAATTGATAGCTTAAATTTATAAGGTTCTATCAATAGATGATATAGCAGCTTAAATTTGTAATTATCGCTTAAATTTATAGGGTTCTATCAATAGATGATATAGCGTAAAATTTGTAATTATAGCTTAAATCTATAGGTTTCTATCAATAGATGATATAGTTTAAATTTGTAATTATAGCCTAAATCTATA
>NC_087220.1:52170250-52187750 GCF_015104395.2 Macrobrachium nipponense
GCCTGCTACCACTACCCACCCTACGGCAGCCGCCTCTCCCACCAAGGCTCTTACCTCAGTACCGTACCATTATGTCCGATTCTCTCTCTCTCTCTCTCTCTCTCTCTCTCTCTCTCTCTCTCTCTCTCCACAACACCTATCACACTCATTTCCTCATCACATTTAATTTCAAGTTTCCTTGTTAACTTCACATCTTATTTAAATTTTCCTTGTTACAATTTACCCATTTTCTTTTATTCTTTTACAATCGTTATCCTTTTCTCTCGTTTTCATCGATCTTCCATACTTTGATTTCCACGACCATAACAAACTGTCTCTTGTCATTATACCTATTCCCTTTTCTTCCGTTCGCCGTTTTTCTTACAGTTACTCCTTGATTCTCGTGCTGGAGATCCATATCCGTCTTTCTTTAGTCTAAGTACTTTCTCTCGTCCTTTCCAACACGTTTTCTCTTCTGAAGTATGACTGTTCATCTTTTTAGCTTCTTTCTAAAGACCACAATAATGATCTATCATATTATGTTTGTATTCTTTTGTAAAAAAAAAATTCTACTCATCATAATCATCTTCCTAATATCTGCAGACTTTCAATTCGGCCATTTTCCTTTTGTCGATTTCATTATCTTTCTTTCACCCTGTCCCTAATTTCTCAGGGATTCACGGTTCTCGTCTCTTGCCATCTTTAATAATTATCTCTCACTCTTCACTGCCGTTTACTCCCCATTTCACTTCTTCACCTCCCATTTTCTTTCCTTGATTTCATCACTGCCTGTTACTTTCTCCAACAAGCACCGGTCAATGCCTCTGTTGTTTCCAGTACATTCAGCAGCTTCCAGTATTACTGACATTCAGCAGCTTTCCAGTATTACTGTTGCTCATAAATTGACTGACGTTATACCTTAATAATTGCTCGTCTTCACATATCATCTCTTTTCATAAAGTATACACCGCATCGTCTTATTCATTCATTAAAACTCAATTTATTTATTTATCCTGCACTTCGTTATTTTCCATCAGCCCGCCACTTTTATTTCATCAATCCATAATTTTCAATAATAACCATAAAATCAAAATGACATATTGTTACACACTTTTTCATGTATCAGTCATTTTCATGTCAAAATTAATGATTTAATCACACTTTTCAATTTATCAATCATATCCATATCAAAATCGCTCGCACATATCGTTCGAAAGAAAATGGAATTCAAACTCTCATATAGGAACTATATATGAATTCCTATACAAAATATAGGAAATAATACACAATTCCAATATTTCACATTCCTTCACTATCGTACCTGATCGCATTCTTTAATTATCACACCATAATTGAGTCTCGCGAATAATTCTGGGTCCACTCCACTTAATAATCGCTATCTTTAAAAGCTGGCCTGGTTTTCACCCCGAGATGATAAAATGAATATTCCTTTTTCTTTTCGGGAATCGTCTCACCACTTAAACCATCTATTTTAGAATTATCATTATTATTATCATCATCATAATTATTATTATTATTATTATTATTTTCCTTGCCGACTATGTTCGCGTATTACGATACTGTAAAGGGATAGAGATTACACACACACACATACACACACTCACACTCACTCACTCACTCTCTCTCTCTCTCTCTCTCTCTCTCTTTTCTCTCCTCTATATATATATATATATATATATATATATATATATATATATATATATATATATATATATATCGAGCTACAATGTCCTTTAATATCTAATTCGTTCTACCTCGGAATTAATATATTTTCATATATGCTTAACCGAAGGGGATTTTTTCTCGATAATAGACTTGCCTGGACCAGGGGCAAACCCATGGATCCTTTCAAATCCAGGAACGTCAGTGAAGCTTTTACCTACTACACAACCGCGGTAAAAGCTTCACTGACGTTCCTGGATTTGAAAGGATCCATGGGTTCGCGCCCTGGTCCAGGCAAGTCTATTATCGAGAAAAAATTCCTCTTCGGTTTAAGCATATATGAAAATATATTAATTCCGAGGTAGAGCGAATTAGATATTAAAGGACATTGTAGCTCGATATATGTATATGAATCACGGAAATGTGATATGACTTATATATATATATATATATATATATATATATATATATATATATATATATATATATATATATATATATATATATATAGGAGAGAGAGAGAGAGAGAGAGAGAGAGAGAGAGAGAGAGAGAGAGAGAGATTAGAAATGACTAATACACACACAGACATATATATTTAATTTATCACTATCATATCGAGTATGTACTCCCAAAGCCCTGATCAGGCGAAAAAAATTCATATAAAAAGAGAAAACCCGATTGAAAAATATAAAAATACAAAAAAAATATATTTAAAAATGAACAAAATAAAGGGAAACAAATGAATAAACAAATAAATAGACAAAAATCTCATTCTACGTCTCTTACTTCTACCACAAATAAGGCAAGACATTTGATAAGTCATATTAATGACACGGATTAGTGAGCGAAAGAGCATTTAATTTTCTTTTTCGGATTTCTTTTACTTTAAATTCGTCTGCATCGTTTTCGCTTCTTTTAAAAATCTCTTAATAATAATTTAATAATAAAAATAGCAATAATTTCCATTCATTCACGTCAAGCATAAAGTCACCATCTGGCAATCGGCCTTCTTAGTAAATTTCAAATTTTCCTTTCTGATTCTCCCTCTGTGAGAGAGAGAGAGAGAGAGAGAGAGAGAGAGAGAGAGAGAGAGAGAGAGAGAGAGAGAGAGAGAGATTCATTGCAATAATAATCTCCATTCATTTGCTTCAAACACAAAGTCTTCTGTTGTCAAACTGTTTTCTTTATGCATCTCCCATTCTCTCTCTCGAAGAGAGAGAGAGAGAGAGAGAGAGAGAGAGAGAGAGAGAGAGAGAGAGAGAGAAAAGGCAATGAGGGAAGGGGAATCTCAGGAACTATACGAGTATACATGCTCGTAAACCTCAAATGTAATTACACATCTTTCGTAAGAACAACAAAAAGTGATAATGGGAAGTCAAGTGTGGTTGAGGATGATGATTAAGAATTGGGCCAAAGGGAGGGGGGAAGGGAGAGGGGAGAGGGGAAAAAGAAGAAGAGAGAGAGGAGAGATTAGAGAGAGAGAGAGAGAGGAGAGAGAGAGAGAGAGAGAGACTGGGGAAGGAGAAGGCGGGGAGTGGCAGCAGATCGATGGTGATTAATTTGTACCTAGGAATCCTAATTTTATTAATAAGGAATCGTCGAATAAACAAAATAAATTAATTAATAAAAAAGTTAAATGAATTAATCATATGAACGAAAAGTGCCAAAGTACCAATCAGGGTAATCTGTATTCTTCAAGGTATTATTATTTTTTTTTTTTTTTGCTTAACGACGAATTACTTGCGGTTTGATATGTATTGGAATCTGGTTAAATAAAAGAAAATAAAAAGTTTCTTGGGAATATCATCAGTCTTCGTCGAGTTTTGATGATATGATAAGATCAGCTTTAAGAAAGAATTCATATAATCATATATAAAAATATATAAACCATATATACATACATATATATATAATATATATATATATATATATATATATATACATATATATATACATCATATATATATATATATATATATATATATATATTATATTATATATATACATATATAATCTAATATATATACGTCATATTATATAGTTATATATATATTATATATATATATATATATATTATATATATATATATATAATAATATTGTATATAAATATGCTATGATAAATTTTATATATATATATATATATATATATATACATCATATTGTATATAAATATGTACGTATATTTATATATATATATATATATATATATATCATATATAATATATATATAATACATATATATACATACATATATATATATATATATATATATGATATATATATATATATATATATATATATATAGTATATATTTATATTCGACGTCTGTGTCTTTCTCTAGAATTTATGTGTTTGTGTATGAACAAATACTGACAAATACTAAACAAACAGAAGACGGACTAATCCCTAAAATCTGATCTGCTTCAATAAGAGAGAAGACGGAAATGAGATATTTCCCAAATTAACAGACCAAAGGAAGTAGCTACTACTAAGATGACTCACGCTTGATTCCCCAATCTCCAGTGAATGCTATAAAATCTAACAACCCCGCCCCCCTTTTTCAAGAGGCGAAAAGACGTGTCCTAACCTTCGTGGCTAAGCTACGCCTTTCTTTCTTTCTTTATTTCATTCATATTTTCCGTTGGTCTGGTCTAGATGTGGGCTAGAAAGGGACATTTTATTGCCTATCCCAAAATAAGAGTTGTATAAAAAGGCAGAAGAGTACGAGAATCAGGATCTTGGTGTAAGGCCCACCAACCTTTTGACGTAGTATGTGAACACCAACGAGACACCAAGAATCCTGGCGGAAGAATATCCCAGGGTATAATTTTATAAGGAAACCCCTTATACCTGTCTTTGCGATGTTACTTAATACAAAGAACGAGAAAATGTACATATGAGTAACATAACACCAAAGGAATTTCACCTGTCCGGTGGTTGTGTGGCTCCAGTGGTCCAGAACTGCCGAATTCGTCAAATACATTTATATTTCACGAATCAAATTCGTGACCAACTTGGTTCGTGCGTAAGTCTTTATGTGCGTATGCACTACAAATAAGTGTTCGTGTGGATATATTTACAGAACTGTCGAGTGTTCGGGTAGCTATGTAGACACATTAAGTGGAACATATGTGTGTGTGTATATATATATATATATATATATATATATATATATATATATATATATATATATTATAATAATTTTAGCATGTGTTTCACTTATGTGAAATGATATATATATATATATATATACATATATATATATATATTTATATATATGTGTGTGTGCGTGTGTGTATAAAATACATACATACTATATATATATATATATATATATATATATATATATATTATATATAATGGTCCGATTCATAACATGACAAAATAGAACTATACGCCAGAACAAGTGAGAAACGCCCTAAAAAAAGAAAGGCTGTAGAAGAGGGAATTTCTCTTACTATCAAATAAAAAAAAATGGCTGTATATACTGAGAAAAGAACTTCACAATCCCAACTGAAAAAACAAGCATGCAACTTCACTCCACAGAGCAAAATCACAACTTGATCCATGATGTTTGAGAAAAAACCCACCACTCTAACGAAAAAGTACAGAAGAAAAATCTCACAGAATCCAAACTCCAATCTCCTCCACAGCAGGAAGAAAACCGCACAGTCTCATCCCTTGAAGGAAGGGAAAGAAAGAAAAAACACCCTTTATCATGGAAGACAATGAAAACAACCCACACAACCTCACCATGGAAAGAAAGAGAGAAAACACGAAAACAACGATAAAAAGGATATTTTAAAAACACGCATTATCATGGAAGACAATGAAAACAGCCCACACAACGTCATCCAGAAGCAGGAATAAAAAAACAACCTTATCTCAGGAGCGAAAGAACGAAAGAAAAGCACAAAATGAAAACAAAACCATTATCATGGAAGACAATGAAAACAACCCACCCAACTTCGCTGAAGGGAAGAAAACATACGAATAAAACAACCTACTCGTAACCTATCCATAGGAAATAATGATAAAAAAAAAACGCAGAAAAAATCACATACAGGTAAAAAACAAAACCCCCTATTATCATAGAAGGCAATGAGAAAAACCACCCAACCTCACTGAAGGGAAGAAAGTCAACGAAAAAACAACCGCCTGAAAACCTCATCCACAGGAAAGAGACGGAAAAAAACTGGAAAACACGTACACAAAAAACAAAACCACCCATTATCATAAAGACAATGAAAAAAAACCCACTGAACCTCACTGAAGGGAAGAAAGCAGACGGAAAAACCGCCTCATAACATCATCCATAGGAAATAAAGAGGAAAAAACACGAAAACAAGCACAAAAGAAAAAAAACAACACCTTGTCCTAGAACAGAATGTAAAAACCCAACACAACCTCAACCTCACCTAAACAGACAGGAACAACAACCTCCATCCATGGATTTGTTTGTTTGTTTGTTTGTATGGTGTTTTGACGTTGCATGGAACCAGTGGTTATTCAGCAACGGGACCAACGGCTTCCGAACCACGTCGAGAGTGAGCTTCTATCACCAGAAATACACATCTCTCACTCCTCAATGGAATGGCCGAGAATCGAACCCGCGACCACCGAGGTGGAACGCAAACACCATACCAACCACGCCACTGAGGAAAGAGAGAGAAAAAAACCGCGAAACCAAAGCACAAACCATCCACGAAGGCAAATTTTCAAAAATCAATAAACCCAGCGGAGAAGCCTTGACCTTAAAGAAAGTATATTTTAACCCTTCGAGATTCTCCTCATGTTCCTGGTCAGTTTAGAGGTAGCTTCCATAACAGTTTTTCCAGTATGTCTGTTACAAACTTACTATTATTATTATTATTATTATTATTATTATTATTATTATTATTATTATTACTATTATTATTATTATTACTTGGAATCATCAACTTGCTTACACATCTGTTACCTATTATTATCTGGGAAGTTCCCGTAATTAGGATAGTTCCTATGGAGAAAGTTAAACATGATAAGAATAACACTAATATACAAGTAGCTTAGACTAAAAACTTTTATTTGATATATAACGTTCACGATGCAAATGAGAACATTTATGAAGCTGACGGAATACCATACAATGCAGTGTTAACAAATACTACGATACTGAACACTGCACCTCTATTTGGGGAGAACAGAACTTTGAACTGTCACTTCCGAGTCACTTACATTAGAGTTACAATACCAACATAATCCGGATACTTGTCAGTAAAATCTACGTTAAATCAAACTAATATTTCTTTCAAAAAAATATCTTGCAAGATTTACCACGTCCCTGAGCGACAGCCATATCAAATTTGACCAAATTTCACAACAGCATAAAAAGTAAAGTCCATTTCATTCACGTGCAAACCAGTACCTCCTTCATCCACCCCCAACCCCAACAAACCCAGCCTCCTCCTACTCCCTGCCTCCCCCCCCTCCCCCCCCCGCGTTCCGAAAAAAAATATAGGCTACTTACAATCATCAACTATTGAGGAACTTATAAGAATTCGATAAGTATTCGCTCCTTACACAAGCCTTGGCCCGGCACTCATATCCTACCATCCCGCCCCTCTCTCCCCATCCCACTACCCGCTTCCCAGGTTCCAACACGACCCTCACCCACCCACCCTCCCCCAGCTCCCGTCCCGACCCACAAAATCCCACGAACCAAACCGTCCCTTTCAGAAAAGCGAACAGGTAAAGCAAAAATAAACAAGCGGACCTTTCTTCGCATTCTGTTCGGTGTGAAACGCCTGTGCCTGCTCCCTCCCTCCACCCAGTCACGGCTGCTTCTTCTGCTGCTGCTGCTGCTCTGCTCTATAAGTTTGCTGAAGGCAACGACACGTAACGATATGAATGACATGTAATGATATGAATACGATATGATTAGAGCTCGCGGACACTGGAAAGGAGTGCGATACTTCTCACGCAATTCTGCTTGCGAGCCGAGTTTTGCTTTTTGGGACAGTTATCGATTATGCAAGACACTTCCCTTTTTTCTCTCTCTCTCTCTCTCTCCTCTAATTCCTCATACATATATATCTACTCAGGGATAACATTAGGGGAGTAACATGCTAAAATGTAAGTACAGTATAAATAATTCATTCTCTCAAGCGCCAGTCAGGGTTTATCGTCAGGAAAGTAGAACTATGGACTTTTCAAAAAAACGAGAATAAAAAAGAATTTTTCCCCTCTTTTTCCATCGTCTCTCGCTCTCTCTGTATACAACACACACAACACACAAACAATTTATATATTATATATAATAATAATATATATATAATATATATT
This sequence comes from Macrobrachium nipponense, assembly GCF_015104395.2. NCBI lineage: Eukaryota > Metazoa > Arthropoda > Malacostraca > Decapoda > Palaemonidae > Macrobrachium > Macrobrachium nipponense. The sequence goes on from NC_087220.1 coordinate 52,178,240, forward strand.
TTATATATATATATATTATATATATTGCTTTTTTGGCTCTCCTTTTATTAGATGGATTTCTGTTGTAACAGAACATTTTTACCAGTCACACACACACACACACACACACACACACACACACATATATATATATATATATATATATATATATATATATATATATATATAATATAGATATAAATATGTAATACATGCATACATACACACACACACACACACACACATAGACTTTAAAAAACACGAAATGTTTAAAGGGAAGGTATAAGACATGAAATAAAATTAAATAAAATTAAATAATCGGTTCCCTAACTTCAGATATCTACTAAGCAGACTGCTAAACAGGAGCAAAACTTGACGCAATTATACGCTAACAAATATTCCGGGAATTCCACAGAAGAAATACCTACAAGCATCTGACTCTCTTTCAGGTTCGTGGATCTCCTCTCCTGCCTCAGTTTAGTCGCTGTTCCGGAGACTTTGACGACTCACCGACTCACCAAAGGGCCGGAGCTCAAGCAAGATGCCCCTATCATCATGAGGTTCTGAACAGCTCTGAGCTCTTGAATTTCATACTCGGGTTTAAGAAGGCGTTACTCATCTTGAGACAGTATCTCGGGTTTGGGCTACATTTCCTTATTATGACATTGCAGTAAATGTTTCAATGTGTCTAATTTCCAGAACAAATTTCATTACGAAATTGAAGTAAATGTTCTAACGTAATCCTTGAGCAAATTTCCTTATGAGGTTATTATATGCAATATCGAGCCAAATTTCTTATTATGCCAGTGAGAGAATGTTATCATTTAAGTATTTGAGGACAAATTTCTTATAATGGCATTGCATTAAATGTTTAGATATATTTAATTTCGCGGTGAAATTTCCTTATTATGATTACTGCAGTGAATTTTCAAATGTTGCTAATATCAAGGACAAATTTCCTGATTATGAAACTGAAGTAATAGTTGAACCGTAACTAATTTCGACACCGAATTTTTTTTATGACGACGTATAAAATGTATGGTTAACATGAGTTATTCTGAGTTATCATACTAATGCTAGGGTCACATTTCTTCACCATAACATATACTCATCTTCAGATAGCCTTCTACATAGTCAAATTTATTACGTTTCAACAAACTCAGTTTATTTGAACAAATTTAACTTGATCGGAACGCTCACATTTCTAACTGCTTTATACTGCTCATCTTCCATACCATTACCTTTTATAAAGCCTTACACTTTATACTGCTCATCTTCCATACCATTACCTTATATAAAGCCTTACACTTTATACTGCTCATCTTCCATACCATTACCTTATATAAAGCCTTACACTTTATTACTGCTCATCTTCCATACCATTACCTTATATAAAGCCTTACACTTTATACTGCTCATCTTCCATACCATTACCTTATATAAAGCCTTACACTTTATACTGCTCATCTTCCATACCATTACCTATATAAAGCCTTACACTTTATACTGCTCATCTTCCATACCATTACCTTATATAAAGCCTTACACTTTGCTGTCATATTATGACCCTAAATTATCTTATAACTCACAATGAACTTTAGGATCACAAAAATTGACCACTAGTCAGTTTCTGATTAAATTTGGGGCTTCCTCAAATTGATAATATTTGGATTTACCTACCTAGTCTTACAATACTCTTCGTTTGTGGTTGGCTAAATGTACCCAAAACTAAGACAGTTTCACTCAATATGACTCTCTCTCTCTCTCTCTCTCTCTCTCTCTCTCTCTCTCTCTCTCTCTCTCTCTCACTCTGATCTCAAATCTATGGTGCTCAAACCTGGAGTGACTTTGTCAAGGGAATTTTACCCTGATTATATTCTAATTTCTCTGTCGTAAACTAACTTTCCTGGGAGCTATACCCAGCAATAAATAGTTTTACCAAAGATTACAATACTCGTCACGAAAACATTCTTGTTATGTTTTCGTTAAGTTTTTAACCCATTACTGCTCAAAAATATAAATATATGACATTGTATAAACGTATGTACACCTTATAAACAAAGGCGTGAAAAAAATCAAAGGAAAAGGAACCCTCTATGGCAAAAGTGTAAAAATGAGTTTTCATATTAATTACTCTGGCACAAAGAATAAAACTATAAATTAAATGAATTAATAAAAGGTTAACTTTTCCAGCCTAATAGGTCAATTAAAAAATAATACAAAAAAAAGACAGCTATTTGCTCAATATGTTGTCTTGGGTAACATACATGTAACTTTACATCAACATCTGTATTCCCAATGTGGCTAACACTTCCCCTCAAATATTTGGACTTCGTGTTATCTTTCATTGTAATATCAATCCCATTAACCATTTTTTTCCACTCGAGGTTTAAAACAATTGGCTTTTCTCCAGCTTTTATTACAACAGCTTCCGCCGCTTTTTACGTAACCAAGACCTAGTTAGTATATATATATATATATATATATATATATATATATATATATATATATATATATATATATATACATATATATATATATATATATATATATATATATATATATATATATATATATATATAAATATATATTAACACTCCTAGTTGAAGGTCACTCACAAATAACTCGCCCTAATAACTGCTATTCAAACAAACGCTCACTTACTACTAGGCGCCTCATTGTTACTTCAGTAGCCCCCAAAAGCAACAGGCTGCTGAACTAATGGATCTTTATTCCAAGACGTTTATTGTCTTCAGCAACAAATAAAAACCAAAGAACACAGAGTACAGTCTCCCGTGACTCGGAATGCTTTTGACAAAGTCTTGAGATGCTTTGTCAATGCTTTACGAAATAAATGCTTTTACGCGTGGCTTGTTGCGGGGGGGAGGGTAGGGTTCCTGACTGGATCCTAACCCCTAACCCCCAATCCCACCTACCCTCTCAAAATATTAACGCCTTTCTTTAATATAGTTGAGATAACTTTAAAAATCGTTCGTGAATTACTGTCATTTTGTGTATCTTATAAAAGCACAAAGTTACTTCAGCATATTTCATAAAAATGTTGTAATATTCTCCAAGGTTACAGGACAATTATGATATATGAGACAAAAGATCTTAATTTTATCTCGCATAATAAATTATAATAACACCATTACAACGAATAACTTTCTTCCATTCTGATACTCACAACGCACCAGCCAGGATATAAGAACAGCTTATTCTACCGCACACTAAAATAACATGGCATAAATAAGCTTAAATAGAGCCCCGATATAAATGCTCAGCTTCAGCTTAAAGTGCCTAGTTACCTCTTGTAATCACGCACTGCTCAAGTTATGTGTTAATTATAGTTATTCAAAGAAGCTTTTCTTAGTATTTGCTCAAAGTATTTCACCTTATATATGCCTGTGCAATCCACAAAACACTATAAAGGAGTAGTGAAGTAATTGGTGGAATGTACACACAACATTATATATATATATATATATATATATATATATATATATATATATATATATATATAATTTATATTTATTTATTTTAGCGTCCAAATACATTCCTCCAAATATCTCGTGCTATTTTTCAGGTTTAGTATTTAAGGATTTCCTTTGCTGTTAACGTTACAATAAAGAATAAATACAAGCGAATTTTTCGTTCAACCCTATGTCATTCCAATAATGAATAATAATAATAATAATAATAATAATAATAATAATAATAATAAGAAGAAGAAGAAGAAGAAGAAGAAGAAGAAGAAGAAGAAGAAGAAGAAGAAGAAGAAGAAAGGTAGGAAAAATAGACTAAATTTAAAATAAGGCAACAAACAACAACAACAACAATAATAATAATAATAATAATAATAATAATAATAATAACATAATAATAATAATAATAATTGCCTAACATTTACAGTTTCACAAATACTGTACCTAATCTTACAAATCGAAGTGTAGCAATAAAACTTCCTCTTAAGATGTAGCCAGCAATTGAGAGAGAGAGAGAGAGAGAGAGAGAGAGAGAGAGAGAGAGAGAGAGAGAGAGAGAGCAATAAGACTCCCTCTACAGATATAGGCAGCATTGAGAGAGAGAGAGAGAGAGAGAGAGAGAGAGAGAGAGAGAGAGAGAGAAGAGAGAGAGAGGGAGAGTATTGAATAAAACCTACGTTGACATTTACCCATATTTCAATGACGCCTAACAGTGCAAACATCGCCAACGGATGTTCCAAAACCTAACTGATTAATTAATATCTACTCCAAATGTGTACAGGTCATATCATCTACTCTATATGGGTACAGGTCCTTCATAATGTCCAGAATGGGACAAGGCAAAAATGGGTATTTCGGACTAAAAACATGACAATGACACAAAGAACTAATGAAGGCATTACGCTAGGATCTACGTAGGTTTAATTAAGCCATCTTGTCGGGAATGTAAGCTTTGTGATCTAAGGTCAACCAAATTTCCGTGAAAATTTCAGACTGACGCAAAATACGGCTAAATTAACCTGAATCATAGTAAAAAAAAATCAGTGCTTGACGCGCGATATATGCTGACGACTAATCGTCATCATTATCATCATCTTGAACGTTTTTATAAGTGTTTTTTCCTTTCTGATAATTACCAAGCTTTCACACTTATTTTAGCGAGCCTTCTCCCTTGATGGATTTCAATGAATCACTACAACTCATCGCTGAAAGTACTCCATGAATATTTTAAAAGCCCAATAACTGTATAACACTGTATGATCATAATGATTAAAATATGTTAATCATATATGCGTAGGTAACAACCACAAACAGCAAAGATAAAGAATAAAAAACAAGAAAAAGAAGACCATTCTCCCTTCTGTTTGAGAAGGAATCAGCCACATGACAGGTGTAAACAGACAGACGACACACTTCTTCAACACAGCAGCCTATAAGAATTTACTAAGCGTGTACGGTGGATAACGCACTCTCCCTTCTCCACGAGACATTTCAAGCCATTTTATGTTCCTCTGATGAATTCATTTCCATTCTCATAAATACTTGATGGCAATATATATTTACTCAACTTGTCTTTACATTTTTTAGACTGACTGAGGTAGAATGGAATGGAATATACATTTTAGGCCAGAGGCAAAGCACTGGGACCTATGAGGTCATTCTGCACTAAAAAGGAAAATGAAGGCAAGAAGGTTTGATTTGAAAGGTGTAACAGGAGGCATACCTGGCATTCGCGCTATGAAACAATTGTTAGGAGAGGGTGGCATGAAAGATCAAAGAAATCGTAAAATGAACGGAGGTACAGTAAAAGAGACGAAAGGGGTTTCAGCTATGGGCCGAAGGAACGCTGCAAAGAACCTTCAATAATGCCTACAGCTTGTTTGTTTGTTTGTATGGTGTTTTGACGTTGGATGGAACCAGTGGTTATTCAGCAAAGGGACCAACGGCTTTACGTGACCTCCGAACCACGTCGAGAGTGAACTTCTATCACCAGAAATACACATCTCTCACTCCTCAATGGAATGGCCGAGAATCGAACTCGCGGCCACAGAGGTGGCAGGTCGAGACCATACCGATCACGCCAATGAGGCGCTTAATAATGCCTACAGCGGACAGCACTATCTTGCTAAGGGGTTGAGGTACTTTAGTGAAAAAAAAGATTTCAAGAGCTCTATAGAACTACTATCTGATTCAGTGATATCCTAATAGTAGTACCATTCAATAAACCTTTCTTTAAAATTCTTGTGGAATACTGCGAGTTCTCCTTGTATGAAATTAATCTTAACTTCGGGACTCTAGCGGCGTCGGTGACCCTGGTAGTTGTGACGCCAGAAAACCCACAATCAATCAATCAATCGGGACTCTAGAGAATGCTGTTTATCCCAGGAGTAATAACATACAATCAAAATGAAAGTCACTTTAAGTATTAAAATCAACCTCTTTATCATACGAATATCAATGATAAGAGAATTAAACCGCATATAAAAGCACTTAAATGAGATGCCACTGTACCCTCGGTAAATCAAAACTCTTCTTAAAGTTTGAAGACGTTCAACTTGAGAAGCTAAGCACAAAACACTGAATTCATGTCCCCGCGTTCACAGAATACGCCGGGGAACGTTTACAAAGAAGCAGCTTTTAACATTTAGAATGTAATCTGGAATCTTTTTTTTACTATATACTCTCTCTCTCTCTCTCTCTCTCTCTCTCTCTCTCTCTCTCTCTATATATATATATATATATATATATAATATATATAATATATATATATATATATATATGTATATGAATTTTTATCACATCACCGTGATTCATATACATCTACTGAGCTACAAATGTCCTTTAAATATCCAAATCGCTCTACCTCGGAACTAATATATTTTCACAAATGTTAACCGTAGGGGAACTGTTTTTTTTAGTTGATAATAATTTCGTGTTCTCGTGGATTCGAACCAGCGCACACAGAGGAGAAATCAGGACTTCAGTGACGTCACTGAAGTCCTGATTACTCCTCTGTGCGCTGGTTCGAATCCACGAGAGCACGAAATTATTATTAACTAACAAAAAAATTTCCCTTTGCTTACCATATACTATATGAAAATATATTAATTCCGAGGTAGAGCGAATTGGATATATATATATATATATATACATATATATATATATATATATATATATATATATATATATCATTAATCTATATATACGCACCGATATATATTTTTGTATATATACACACATATATATATGAGTGTATGTGTATGTATGCATATATATACGCGTGTATAAGAAAATAACAATACACAAACAACTGGCACAGATAAAAACAAACAGCCACATACTACCTTTCAAAGGACGATTAAACTTTCTCCGGTGGCGTTCTCCGAGTAAGAACCGAGAGGGAGGGAAGGATCCACCCATTATTCAGAAGTGGGCCACAAATCATTCAATAACATGTCAAGGACGGAGCCAGGCAAGCAAGCAAGCAAGCAGGCAGTGCTATAGGGACGCGCTGATTCCAGTGCAGTGCAGTGTCCTCCTGCGGGGAGGGATGGAAAGGATAAACGAAGGAATGAAAGAAGGACTTGATCTCGAAACGAATGGAAAGGATACATGAAGGAATGAAAGAATTAATCTCTAAACGAAAGGAAAGGGTAAAGGACTTCATTTCTAAACGTATGGAAAGGATAAATGAAGGAATAAAAGAAGGACTTTATCTCAAAACGAATGGAAAGGATAAATGAAGGAGTTTTTTTCTAAACGAATGGAAAGGATAAATGAAGGAATTTATTTCCATATGAATAGAAAGGATAAATGAAGGAATTTATTTCTAAACGAATGAATAGGATAAATGAAGGAATTTATTTCTAAACGAATGAAAAGGATAAATGAAGGAATTTATTTCTAAACGAATGAAAAGGATCAATGAAGGAATTTATTTCTAAACGAATGAAAAGGATAAATGAAGGAATTTATTTCTAAACGAATGGAGAGGATAAATGAAGGATTTTATTTCTAAACGAATGGAAAGGATAAATAAAGGAACTAAAGAAGCAATTCATCTCTACACACATAGACAGAAGGATTTACTATTAACAAATGAAAAGTAATAAAAAAAAATTCTAAAAGAAATTATTGTAATATTCAGGTACTTTTGAGACTAACATATAATTAATGAACCAAAGCTTAACCTCTAACTCTTCAGACTAAAAATAAAAATCCCCAAACAAATAAAAGTTAAAAAGTCAAAATATTGCCATATCATAAACCCCTCTCCTCTGAATATCTGGAACAAAACAAAATACGTATAACGTTACTTTTCAAAAACGATGGTTTAAACCTTCTCCATAACACCCTACCCCCCCTAACCTCCACCCAGTATTCTATCCCCTCCCTCCCCACCCCCAACGCACCCCTCCCAGTACTCATACCCCTCCCGTACATCCTGAACCAAAGACCCTAAATATATCAAGACACCCATCTACCCATGTGGCCCATCTCCCTCCAACTTCCCACTCCCCTCCGCCCATACCTATCCCCCTTCCCTCTGCACCCCCTACCCGCTCCCCTGGCCTTCCCATACGGCATTTGTACGTGCAACAGCAATCGGATTATTAACGAGGGAAAATCCCGAAGAACTCGACTGTTTTAGTTTCTCTCTGCTGCTGTAGAATTCAGCTGCACCACTCGCATGGACGTCTATATTTATTTCAGCTGTCAACGCTTCCCTCTTACATTAGTGTATGTATAAATGTGTATGACAGATACACCGTACTACAGCTCGCAACGAGTGTTTTCTGATCGTCTGACTGTGCTTATAGAAGTATAACCGTTGCCTCGTTGCAACCCACCACAGTCATCTCACTAGAATTAACGATTGTTTCTGAAGTACTCGAAGCGAATCAGGGACCTATCCCCACTGAGGCAGACGTCCTAACCACTGGAACACTGTTATTCATATGTATTAATGTGTGTGCCCCGAAGGAAAGTGAAACACTGGAGTAACTGCAAGATCTTTAGATCAACGGAGTCGAAAGATCTTACAGCTACTCCGTTGTTTATCTTTCCTTCCTGGCTTATACCTTTATTTATACATTTACCACGTTCCAAACTTTCGTGATTCAGTTACACAAACACACACACACACACACACACACACACACACACACACACACACATATATATATAATAATGGTTATATATAATATATATATATATATATATATAATATATATATATATACATACATACTATCAAATAATTTAAGAGGAAGTGAGACCTGACATTTACAACACTTCCCGCGCCCGCGAAAATCACATTACCCGATTACGTTGTAAAAATAGTTCCAATATGGAATTTAACATTAAAGAGTATTGTATTGCATGTTAAAAAAAAAAAAAAAAAGAATTCAAACCGGCAAAAATTTTACAGTAAGTGACGTACTCAAACAAAATTTACAGAAAATTTGAAAACTTACTGTTTCATAAGCTCTTTATTATCGACATGATTTACCAATGACAAGAAGAATGAATAAGACTTTGGTTGATAACCAAAACATTGTTATTATTATTAATATTATAAATTGTTATTATTATTAATCAGAAGATGAACCCTATTCAAATGGAACAAGGTCTCAGTGGCAGTTACTTGCAATTCAAGTTTCTTAAGAATATCGTGTTCATTAGAAAGAAGTAACAGAAGGTAATGGGAGATACAGAATGAGGAGATCACTTCAAAAAAACAGAAATTAATAAATAAATAGAAGATAATTAATCAAATCGTTAAAAAATAATGAGAATTGTATTAGGGTAATACTGCACTGCATCTTCGTTTGTACTTCTGTAGTTCCAGTTACACGACATCCTCAGGGATACATGAGACTTTTAACATATCCCCACCCCCCAATCCCCATCTCCCCCCCTCCCCTCCCCGCCCAAAATTACTTACTTCAAATTCAGACAGATCACCCCCAACCCCCCAATTTTAACAATATGTAAAACTTATAACTCAGCCGTACGTAGAAAATGGCTTTTAGTTCTATCAAGTTA
>NC_087220.1:52192750-52217750 GCF_015104395.2 Macrobrachium nipponense
GATTTCGTTATCTCACCTAGCCTTACCTTTCTCACCTGTCAATCAAGTCATGTAACTTGTCCTACTTAATGAAACTGGAGGTGGTTGATTGTTTGCATGGTGTCTTTACGTTGCATGAAAACCAGTAGTTATTCAGCAACGGGACCAACGGCTTTACTTGACTTCGAACCATGTCGAGAGTGAACTTCTATCACCAGAAATACACATCTCTCACCCCTCAATGGAATGCCCGAGAATCGAACTCGCGGCCACTGAGGTGGCAGCTCAAGAACATACCGATCACGCCACTGAGGCGCTGGAGGTAGTTAAGTGATCAAGCGCAATGAATCTTAAGATATATATGATACGATTTAGTTAATGATAGTCAGATATGTACAAGGATTGTGTATACCTATGTAGTACATACCATTCTATTAAATTCTTGGGATACTGCAGATTTTGTCCCATAGAACTGTTTGTTCACTTTCACCCTGCAAATATTCCACATCCTTACTGACAAGTGCATTAGCAAGCAAAAAAAAAAAAAAAAAAAAAAAAAAAAAAAACCGAACGACTGAATTAAAATGTCATTCTATTAAATTCTTGGGATAATATAGATTTTGTCCCATAGAACTTTTTTGCTCACTTTCACCCTATAAATATTCCACATCCTCACTGAAAAGTGTATTGGTAAGCAAACAAACAAAAAAAACAGCAAAACGACGGAATTAAAATGCCAGTCCTTCAGCACGTAGACACAGCATATAAATAAAAACACACACCACTTAAAACCGTATTGAGAAAAAACTCGCCACAAAAAACGTTCCCTCACGTTCAAAAGCGTTCCCGAGTCCTGGCGAGCGGCGCAAACTCTCTCAAACCATAAAAACACCCACTTTACATACTAAATAATAATGACCTATGTTTAACTTACATTTGGGATAACTCCGAAATGTGTGATCATTTTTTGGCCTTTGGAAATTCGCCGTGGAGACGCATGAGGTATGCTTCGGTATGACCTCTCTTTATGTGATATCGATAGCTATGTATATTTCATGTTTTTTTTCTTTTTTCTGCTTCGAGCTAAAACATCTAATGTGCATAACATGGATGTAATTTTAAGGCGGAGTTCACGGAAGTCATGTATATATATATAGTATATAGATATATATATATATATTATATATATATATATATTATTGTAATGTAAATATATATATTATTAGGTATATATCTATATATATATATATTATATATTATGTATAATATATAATAATATATAAATAATAAATATATATATATATATATATATACTATGTTATATTATATAATACGATGTATACATATTATATATATTTTATATATATATATATATATAGATATATATATATATATTAATGTTATATACAATTGTTATATGTATATATATATTATACACACACATAGAGAGTAATATAATATATAGTAATATATATATTTATATATATGTATATATATATATATTTTATATATAAACACAATATATCTAATGTATATATATATATAGACTACTAATAGATATTATATGTATGTATATATATATATGTATTGGATACTATGATATATAGATATATATAATATAATATATATGTTATATTATATACAATGAAGACAATATATATATATATATTATATTAATATATATATATTATTATATATTATATGGTTATATACAATGTATATAGGTATTATATATTATACACACACATATACGAGTTGATATAGATATATTAGTATATTATATTAGTTATATATCTGTGTATATATCAATATATATAGTTTATATATAAACACAATAAATATCTAATGTATATATATATATAAAACTATAACCTTTTAATGCAATAAGATACAAATCACAAGAAGTTTTCAAAATCTTTACCAATATGTTCTCAAAACTAGCTCACTAGCAGCACGTTTAATATTTATCATTACGCTTACCCCTCAGCTATGACTTCAAAATTAAAATGCGATTTATTTTCCTCACTCTCTCCTCAAGTCACAAGGACAACCCACTCATTTATAGAATACAGAATTTAGGCCAAAGGCCAAGCGCTGGAACCTATGAGGTCATTAAGCACTGTAAGGGAAACTGACAGTAAGAAGGATTGAAAGGTGTAATAAGGAGGATAACCTCGCACTTGTACTATTAAACAATTGGGAGAGATAATATGAACGGAGGTACAGTAAAAGGAATGAAAGAGGTTGCAGTTAGGGGCCGAAGGGACACTGCAAAGACCCTACAGCCAAAATTTATTATCTTGAATATTTTTATCCTAATTCATATCGAACTCATATTCACACCTAGACCGGTCTAGTAGACTACAGTAGATTTTCGAGTGAACTATAAAATTCTACGCTATAATTCCAAGCAAATTCCCTTATTACTCGTCAGTACTAAGCGAATCCTCTTTTCTATTCGTCGTTATTAAGCAAATTCCTATTTAATTCGTCAATACTAAGCAAATTCCCTATTATATAAGTCATTATCAAGCACATTCCTATTTAATTCGTCAATACCAAGGAAATTACCTTTTTTACTCGTCAGTTCTAAGTAAATTGAATTTCATTTCTCAGTACCAAAGACATTCCCTTTTTTTATTCGTCAATACCAAGTAAATTCCTTTTGACACAACAATATCAAGCAAATTCCTTATTCTTTGCGTTAATACCAAGCAAATTGCTTTTTTACTCGTTAATACCAAGAAATTTCCCACTGCATTTATATTTACCAAGAAAATTCCTTTTTTACTAATCAACACCAAGAAATTCCCTATTTAATAGTCAATACAAAGAAAATTCCCTATTTATTAGTCAATACCAAGACAATTCCCTATTTATTACTCAATACCATGAAAATTCCATATTTATTTATCAATACCAAGTAAAGTCCCTATTTATTGGTAAATAGCAAGAAAATCCAATTTTTATACGCCAATACCCAAGAAAATTCCCTATTTAGCACCCAATACCAAGAAAATTCCCTTTATACGCCAATATCCATGAAAATTCCCTATTTAGTACTCGATACCAAACAAATCCCTTTATATACGCCAATACCTAGAAAATTCTCTATTTCGTACTTAATACCAAGGAAATTCCCTATTTAGTAGTCAATACCAGGAAAATTCCCTTTTCATAAGCCAATACCTCGCGTAGAGGCTCTCTATGCTCGAGACGTTTGATAAAGAAATTAACGTTTATGAGGACAATCAAAACAGAAATTTGACAATATCAAGTAAACTCCTTTTTCACACGTCTCTGCAATCAGTAATTCCTTTGTTCCTTTATACAAACACGTCGGGTGAAGCATACAGAAGTACACGAGCATATACGAAAAACAGGCAGTGCATTAATTAGGCCCAACAAGACAGTTGCAGACATCAGAAGTGATCTAAGCGCTACGCAAATAACAATAATAATAATAATAGCAATGAGTAAAAACTAAAAACTAATAAAAAATAGATAAAGAGAGGCTTAATTACTGCCTAGTTTGTGGTGTGAAAAAAGTCTCGCGTGTCATCACTCGCCTTGAAGCGAAGTGAGGAAATAATAGTAATGCGATTTCTTATCACATTCCCTCATTCTAATTAAGAAAACCTGAAACGCATTTGGGGGACATTCCGATCGTAATTCTCCCGGGTATGCGGTTTTTTTTTTTTTTTTTTTTTTTTTTTTTTGTCCTTCCAGATTGATGCGGATTTAGTATGGATGCGTGAATGAGATATACATACATGTACGCCCAGGGCACACATAAGAGCACTTGATGCATACGTGCTAACTATATATATATATATATATATATATATATATATATAAACGCACAGTTGTTGCGAATATAAATTTGCCTTTTGAAAAAAAAAAATTCTTTCCTGCCATTTTTTTCAGCGATCTCTCTCTCTCTCTCTCTCTCTCTCTCTCTCGTGAGTACGAACTGGCCCAGCCGCCATTAGTATGTTTATGAGTTCATAACCGATAGGGCAAAAAGCGACAAAACACAAACATCGTTATGAGTTATTAGGTCCGGCTTTTGATCTTCAATAACAACCAGTTAAAAATATTAAAACAACAATGGCCATTCAAAACACTTTAAAATTGCACGGCTAAATATAACAGCGCCCTGTACAGCGGACTGCTAAATATGCCGGGACGCTGTGCTGGGAGGGAGAGCAGAACTTTTTTGTACTGTGGAAAAGGTGCCCAGCCGAACTTTGCCCAGCATTTGGGCATTCAGAAAATAAACAGTTATGTATCATGTTTCCTCAACTATATGCAAAAATATTAACATTTCTAGCTGCAACGATAGACTGAACGCTGAGAAACCCAGTTTATAACAATATTCAAATTAATGAAAAGTTCACTTTGAGCATCAATAATATCTTTTGATAAGTTTTACATCTAGCAAAGATGTAAGAATATATCAAAACAGCTACTTGGCATGTTTCATCAACTTTACGCAAAAATAGAAACATTTCTGGCTGTACCGACAGTCTGAACACTAATGAAAAACACAGTTTATTAACACGTCATCTAATAGAAATTTACATCTATCAAAGACATCAACTTATATTAAAAACTTGGGTAATTAGCGGCTGTTTATTGTTTCCTCGACAATACGTAAAAATAGCCACATTTCTGGCTGTACCAAAAATCTGAACAATAATGAGAAACCTAGAATACTATAATATATGAATAACTAATATAACTTTAAATCTAGCAAAGATATAAACTTATATTAGAAGCTCGGGTAATTAAGGGCTATTTATTACGTTTTCTCAACTTGGCGCAAAAATAGTACTAGCATATCTGGCTGTACTAATGAGGAACTCAGTTTATTATAATATTAATACCTAATATAAATTTACATCTAACAACGATGTAAACTGGTGTATTAAAATATAAATAACTCATATATGTTGACGACGAGCAAGGAATTATCACTGTCATGTATCAAGATGGCGATAAAGTCTCAATATTACGGTACCACTTTACATGGGAGTTCTCACCTCTACGAAATTAAATTAAGACAAGATTCCCAGCAGCTTAGATCAAATGAACCGAAAGTTATTCTGACAAATAAAAAGGATTGTCCCATTTGTAATAAATGATACTTAAATACCGCTTGATACTCATGCAAGTATATTAGCAATACTAAAGAGCAATTCTGATAATTAACAAGAGTATACGATACAAAAAATTAATATAAAAATTAAAAAACTGAACTTACCATGTTCGTAATGAGCATTTTTCAGCCATTTTTGGATTACCTAAGGAATTTAGACGTTCTGAAATTGGCATAAATCATCTTCACATAAAAGCTTATCTTTTCGCATGTCATCTCTGTTCCCTGTGAGGATCTGAGAAAAAACCTGGGTACAACAAAATCTAAATGCACTCAGTACTAACGTTTGTAAACAGCTAACAAAAATAAAGACGAATCTTATATAGACACATGCTTGAATAGACGAACGTTTAACGAGTATTGGAACATGCAGAATGCCTTAAAACGTTATGGGAAACTGGAGTCTTTTGAAACGTTTCGACGTACAAGGATTGAATTGAATTGAGTATAGAATTTAGGCCAAAGGCCAAGCAACTGGGACCTATGAGGTCATTCAGCGCTGAAACGGAAACTGACAGTAAAAGTTTCAAAGGTGTAACAGGAAGAAAGCCTCAAAGCAGTTGCACTATGAATCAATTGTTAGGAGAGGGTGGAAATTAAGATGGAAGAAAGAATATGAAACGAGATACAGTAAAAGGAATGAAAGGGGTTGCAGCTAGGGGCCGAAAGCACGCTGCAAAGAACCTTAAGTAACGCCTACAGTGCACCGCATGGTCGACGTACAAGGAGGAGGGACTACAACTATAGAGGTAAGCCAAATTGTTATTATTATTATTATTATTATTATTATTATTATTATTATTATTATTATTATTATTATTATTATTCAGAAGACGAATCTGGAATAGACAATTTTTAACAGAACTGCAGTGGATACGAAAACTCAAATAGAAATAAATAAAACACCCGATTTCTAAAGGAAGGAAGCAAACAAGATACAATTAAGCAAGAAACAGGATTCCACTCTTTCATGATCATCAGCCAGAGTGATTCCTGAATGAATTCTTCGGCGTTGTAAGACTCCCTGAGCCTTACTTAAGTTCTGGCACGCGACCAGTCTCTATATAAATCAAGATTACCATCATCAAAGATTTGATTTTCGTGTTAATTTTCTCATACGAATCCCCGACCAATTTTTCTCAAGGTTTTTCTTTCCTCTCTCCATGTGAAAGGGATTAACAGTTCCTGTGATTTTTAGAAAATAGATGGAAAGAGCTTCAGTATCCAGGTAGAAAAGGGAGTATGAGTGGAATACTGTCACGAGGGGCTTGACGTGTTCCTGATGAGGCTGTAGTGCGGGTGAAGCAGATGGACCATGAAATTTTTGCAATGGCTTCCTTTGTTGATTTAAAAGTTTGTGAAAGTGCGACTCTGTCAGTCAGTTATTTTTTTTATGTATTTTTGAAGAACATGCACAGGCAAACATATCTCTCTCTCTCTCTCTCTCTCTCTCTCTCTCTCTCTCTCTCTCTACATATATATATATATATATATATATATATATATATATATATATATATATATATATATATATATATGATGAGGTTTGATTTCAAGGAAATATGCATACACTAGAAATGACGATTTATATATATACATATATATACATATGTATATGCATACATACATACATGCATACATACATACATATATATATATATATATATATATATATATATTATATATATATATATATATATAAAGTCATTTCTATTTCAAGTGTACATTTGTTTCATTGATGCAAGTTATTTCACTCATCGAAATAACAAATTTATTGGTTGAAAAGGAGATGTATAATAGCTTACAAAACATGATAAAGCAGATCAAGGGATCCAAACTTTACAAATGAAATTAATATAAAAAAACCTTGTAAACGTAAAAGAACACAAAACAAATTATTTACAGATGAACGTAAGGGTGTGAATATATAAAGAATTACAATGAAACTACAAAACAGTCGAAGAAGTAAAATCGAAAAGACCACCAAAGCAAGAGAAAGTAAAGTGAGAGAGAGAGAGAGAGAGAGAGAGAGAGTTACAAAACAGCCGAAGAAGTAAAATCGAAAAGACCACCAAAGCAAGAGAAAGTAAAGTGAGAGAGAGAGAGAGAGAGAGAGAGAGAGAGAGAGAGAGAGAGAGAGAGCCAGCGAGAGTACACAGCGAGAAGTAAATCGAAAAGACCAGCAGAGAAAGAGTAGAGAGAGAGAGAGAGAGAGAGAGAGAGAGAGAGAGAGAGAGAGAGTTACAAAACAGCCGAAGAAGTAAAATCGAAAAGACCACAAAGCAAGAGAAAGTAAAGTGAGAGAGAGAGAGAGAGAGAGAGAGAGAGAGAGAGAGAGAGAGAGAGAGAGAGAGAGAGTTACAAAACAGCCGAAGAAGTAAAATCGAAAAGACCACCAAAGCAAGAGAAAGTAAAGTGAGAACGCCAAAGTAGAGAGAGAGAGAGAGAGAGAGAGAGAGAGAGAGAGAGAGAGAGAGAGAGAGAGAGAGAGAGAGCGTGCAAGCAGTTGAGTGGCAGTTTCGCGTCCCTCTTATTCCTCAAAAGGCGGTGAGTAAATAGACATTGAATGACAGGCAATTAACACGCAGCTCGCGCTTAATCAATATTCAAAGTTATAACCAAGAAACGCCGGTATCAGAAACGGCGGCCATAATGAGTTAAAACAAACAATTAGTTGTTCAATTAAAGATGCCGACACAGTCGCAGAGACAAATCATCTTGAAGAAAATAAAGGAGAAGGTGTTTTCCCTCCCACGGAAGAGGCTCCTTCTTTCGCTTTTCTTCAGAGTCCTTTAAGGGAACTGGCGACTATAGATATTATCCTATACACTTCACTCAACACTAAACAGCCTCCCAGAGGATGTCGCGCAATTGCAACTTCTTCAGAAGTTCAAGAGGAAATGCAGTGCATTGCTACCCTAATTCGTCTTTTTGTATTTGGATACATTTTTACCTAACTGCCCATTTATTAAATTATTCTTTCTTCTTTTTTTTTATCAAGTCGGGTCTCTTCTTTCAACATTTCCTTATACTTCCTCGTTCTTCTTCCTAATGAACATCATAATCTTTGGAGGATTGAATTTCATCAACTGAATAATAATAATAATAATAATAATAATAATAATAATAATAATAATAATAATAATAATAATAATAATAATAATAATAATAATAATAATAATAAGTATCAAGACCTTAAAATAGAAATAAGAAGGATATGGGATATGCCAGTGGAAATTGTACCCATAATCATAGGAACACTAGGCACGATTCCAAGATCCCTGAAAAGGAATCTCGAAACAAAATAGAGGCTGAAGTAGCTCCAGGACTCATGCAGAAGAGTGTGATCCTAGAAACGGCGCACATAGTAAGAAAAGTGATGGACTCCTAAGGAGGCAGGATGCAACCCGGAACCCCACACTGTAAATACCACCCACTCGTATTGGAGGACTGTGATAGACAAAAATGAATGAATGAATAAATAAATAAATAAATAAATAAATAATAATAATAATAATAATAATAATAATAATAATAATAATAATAATAATAATAATGAGAGAAGAAACAGGGAGAATAAAGCAAAGATTCACTGAGATCACGACAGACACAGTCAAACACCAACTAAAGAAAATGCCAAACTAGAAAGCCCCAGGTCCCGATGGAGTCCATCGATACTGGCTGAAAAACTTCAAGGCCCTACACCCACGAATATCAGAACAACTCCAGCATTGTATCACAAATCACCATGCACCCAAATGGATGACCACAGGAAGACAAGAGTAAGGGAAATATAGCCAGTAACTACAGGCCTATCACCTGCCTACCAATAATGTGGAAGTTACTAACAGGTATCATCAGTGAAAGGCTATACAACTACCTAGAGGAGACAAAACACCATCCCTACCAACAGCAAGGCTGCAGAAGGAAGTGTAGGGGCACAAAAGACCAGCTCCTGATAGACAAAATGGTAATGAAGAACAGTAGGAGAACGAAAACCAACCTAAACATGGCATGGATAGACTATAAGAAAGCCTTCGACATGATACCACCCACATGGCTAATAGAATGCCTGAAAATATATGGGGCAGAGGAAAACACCATCAGCTTCCTCAAAAATACAATGCGCAACTGGAATACAATACTTACAAGCTCTGGAATAAGACTAGCAGAGGTTAATATCAGGAGAGGGATCTTCCAGGGCGACTCACTGTCCCCACTACTTTTCGTAGTAGCCATGATTCCCATGACAAAAGTACTCCAGAAGATGGATGCTGGGTACCAACTCAAGAAAAGAGGCAACAGAATTAACCATCTGATCAAGAAAAGAGGCAACAGAATTAACCATCTGATGTTCATGGACGACATCAAGCTGTATGGTAAGAGCATCAAGGATATAGATACACTAATCCAGACTGTAAGGATTGTATCTGGGGACATCAGGATGGAGTTTGGAATAGAAAAATGTGCCTTAGTCAACATAAAGGGCAAAGTAACAAGGGACTGAAGGGATAAGCTACCAGATGGGAGCAACATCAAACACATAGATGAGACGGGATACAAATACCTGGGAATAATGGAAGGAGGAGATATAAAACACCAAGAGAGGAAGGACTAGATTAGGAAAGAATATATGCAGAGACTCAAGGCGATACTCAAGTCAAAACTCAACGCCGGAAATATGATAAAAGCCATAAACACATGGGCAGTGCCAGTAATCAGATACACGCAGGAATAGTGGAATGGACGAAGGCATAACTCCGCAACATAGACCACAAAACGAGGAAACATATGACAATACACAAAGCACTATACTCAAGAGCAAATACAGACAGACTATACATAACACGAAAGGAGGGAGGGAGAGGACTACTAAGCATATAGGACTGCTTCAACATCGAGAACAGAGCACTGGGGCAATATCTGAAAACCAGTGAAGACGAGTGGCTCAAGAGTGCATGGGAAGAAGGACTGATAAAAGTAGACGAAGACACAGAAATATACAGAGACAGGAGAATGACAAGCAGAAAAGAGGACTGGCACGACAAACCAGTGCACGGACAATACAGGAGACAGACTAAAGAACTAGCCAGTGATGACACCTGGCAATGGCTACAGAGGGGAGAGCTAAAGAAGGAAACTGAAGGAATGATAACAGCGGCACAAGATCAGGCCCTAACAACCAGATATGTTCAAAGAACGATAGATGGAAATAACATCTCTCCCATACGTAGGAAGTGCAATACGAAAAATGAAACCATAAACCACATAGCAACCGAATGCCCGGAGCTTGCACAGAACCAGTACAAAAAGAGGCATGATTCAGTGGCAAAAGCCCTCCACTGGAGCCTGTGCAAGAAACATCAGCTACCTTGCAGTAATAAATGGTACGAGCACCAACCTGAGGGAGATAGAAAACGATCAGACAAAGATCCTCTGGGACTATGGTATCAGAACAGATAGGGTGATACGTGCAAATAGACCAGACGTGACGTTGATAGACAAAATCAAGAAGAAAGTATCACTCATTGATGTCGCAATACCATGGGACACCAGAGGTTGTCAGGTATTGCAAGGAAATGGGAAAAAAATGGATAAGTATCAAGACCTGAAAATAGAATAAACTAAGGAAGGATTATGGGATATGCCAGTGGAAATTGTACCCATAATCATAGGAGCACTAGGCACGATCCCAAGATCCCTGAAAAGGAATCTGGAAAAACTAGAGGCTGAAGTAGCTCCAGGACTCATGCAGAAGAGTGTGATCCTAGAAACGGCGCACATAGTAAGAAAAGTGATGGACTCCTAAGGAGGCCGGATGCAACCCGGAACCCCACACTGTAAATTCCACCCAGTCGAATTGGAGGACTGTTATAGACAAAAAAAAAAAAAAAAAATAAATAAATAATAATAATAATCATATGGTGAACGAGGTCGTTCTATCCACAATCCAGGCGGCCAACGTCGATGGCAACTTGAAAATCTTTTTTTAAAATAAGAGATATATTAAATCTTAAAATTACACAGAAAATGTATATCTTGACAAACAAAATATTTAGTGTATCACGTAAAGATTACTCTAAGGAGACTGCATCCTATCAAGTTACTCTTCATTTTTTTCTCAGTATGTTTTTTTCGGAGAACAAACGCGTTAAGAAGTTAACATCAACATGGATAAAATGGGTTCATTTGGTATAAAGGGACAAACACCTTACATCACATTCAGAAATACATGTTTAAACAAAGGAGATGAATTAAATAGTTTGGCTTTTGCTCACCAACAGACGTAGAAAAATGAATATCAACAAGACGGCTGATAGAATTAACGTTTACGAAAACAGCCAAGCAAATCATTAGTTTAATCAAATGAACATAACCTCAAAAAATTAAATAAATAAATTCACATACATTGTACCAAACTGAAATTCCAGTCGTCCTTCATATAAACTCTAGGATGAAATCGCGATCAATTTCATAAGAGGAAGAACGCTAAGCCTTCTCAACTGGTCAAATGAAAACAAACTTCAAAGAGGCAAACTCTTCCTAAACAAGAGACTCGCCCATCTTCGGCCCAAAATTAACCAATGGTATAAGTCCCTGGCAAACCACTTGGCTTAAAATTTATTACTATGATGAATTACTGAGCAGGTGACATGCCCCTCATAACTTTTCCAGGCAATTTCTCGATGATATCAGCTATAACGAGGCATTACTTACGAAAACCTTTGAAGTGGAAGACGTGTACATTTCCTGATTACACAAGGCAGATTTATATCGAGCTAAGTCACGTAAATGTTGCAATTAAGACATTAAACGCTCAGCAAGAGATGCTCATTAAGCTACTGTTACTGTCAACAAAACCGCGGCTTTCATTCACGAATTTACAAGTACTACATAAAACTACAATTGTCTGACCTTCATTCATGAGTCTATAGATAGTAGATAAAACCACAATTACTTTCATACATAAAGAAGGAATTGTATCATGTCTCTGCGTGTGTTTGTTGTGCATGAAAATGTCTGCAGCATAATTAAGCCTCTGTAGCTAAGGACACCATAGTTCAAACAGAAATCATTTAAACACCTGGCCAGGTTTAGACACAAAGAAAGAAGCAGAACTCGACCAACAGAACCGAAACAAATCGTGCATGTAAACAGGATCACGTGACACAGGTTATAAATATGAAAAGATAATAAACAAGAGGCGACACCTTGATACAACGAATTGTCGGGGTCAACTGATTTGCTCATTTTAACAACTTATTTTTCAGTAATATATAACAATCTTTAGGAGAAGGTGAGAAGTAAGATGGAAGAATGGCAATGTGAACGGCAAAGTGAACGGAGATGCAGTAAAATGAATGAAAGGAGTTGCAGCTAAGGGCCGAAAGGATACTGCAAAGAAATTCCAGAAACGCCTACTGTGCACTCCGTGAGGCGCACTGACGGCACTACCCCACCCCACCCATACAGGGTCATTACTAAATGGGGAAATCGTTTCAGACTACGACCACCACCCAAAGAAGAGAGAGAGAGAGAGAGAGAGAGAGAGAGAGAGAGAGAGAGAGAGAGAGAGAGAGACGGTGTGGGGCAAAAATTCTGCCCTGAAGTCAGACCAGCAAGCAATTTCCAAGGAGATAATGTAATTTGGCTGCCTTGTGCACGCACCGACGCACGCACTTGCAAGCGCAGCAGAAGCAACATGCAGCAAGCAACAACCCGCTCCTCCTGCTGCGTCCTGCCTTCGTGTATGACCTTTCACCAAGACGGGTAAATTAAAGAAAAAAAAATAGGAAAAAAAAAAGCGAAGCGATTTCACGGATGTTAAAACCCATGGAAGTCATGACGGCGACAGTAGTAGTATATATGACTTGACCTTTTCTTGACTGAAGTTGGACGACGACCCCCGACCTTTTCTTGCTTTTAAGGGGGGGTTGTTCTCTATCCACCCAAGAGGGTTAGGTAGTCTCTCTCTCTCTCTCCTCTCTCTCTCTCTCTCTCTCTCTCTCTCTCTACATCAAAACAGCTTCCATCTATAACATCAATCATTACTTGTATAAATATCTAAGATTTCACAAACATGTACAATATTCATAAGTGTCGGTATTTCTCTATTTACTATATTAAGTATCTATCTATCTATCTATCTTATCTATTCTATCTATCTATCTATCTATTATCTATATATCACCTCACTATATATCTATCTCATCTATATATATATATATATATATATATATATATATATATATATATATATATATATATATATATACCTGTAACCGTAGATAGACTGACAGATAGGTATAACTTTTCTTTTATCATAAAATGCTACAGTTTTCAGGTATTTGTTCTTATTCATTTCATTTCTAGGAAACATTCATTTTCGTGTTCCTTATGACCCTTCTTTCACTACCAATATCAATTATTCTTCTATAAAGATATTTGATTCCGTCCCGCTTAGGGAGCTATTTCTAAAAGAAAATCCGGGAAGTATGGTGCAATACGAACAAGTTTCCTATTTAAGAAAATCCAGTGTCTCTTGTTGACCTGGAAAGGGGAGCTCTTATATATTAATTTATAATATATTATTATGTATATATATATATATATAGTATAGATATTATATTTACAATATACAAATATATACATGCATACATACATATATATATGTATATATGGTATATATATATATATATATATATATAGATAAAATATACATTAATGGGCATATGTTTAAACTATGCAGAAACTGTCATGCACTGAAGACTTCAATCACTTAAAAAATGTATTTGAGATATAAAACTAATAGCATACGGTACGGTATAGTGCGTTAATAATAATAATAATAATAATAATAATAATAACAATAATAATAATAATAATAATAATAATAATAATAATAATAATAATAATAATAATAATAATATTATTATTATTATTATTATTATTATCATTATTATTATTACCATTATTATTATAAGAGTTAACGATATTTGTAACTATATGTCAAATCGAATCTTAATTTTTCGACTTCGGGGGATTAAAACGAATTAACTGAATAAATGCACGAATAAGCTTCACAAACAACTCCAAAAGACGCCACTACACTGATGACATCCTCCCAATAAACAGCAGGAAACAGAAAGCATGAAGCTTAAAACTACGACGGAACGAGAGAAAAAGATTAGAATAGAATACACAATGTAAGTCGAAGGCTAAGCGCTGAGACCTACGAGGCCATTCAGCTCTGAGAGGAAAACCGAGAATAAAAGGTTTGAAAGGTGTAACAGGAGGAAAACCTCAAAGCAGTTGCACTATGAAACAATAATTGTAAGAGGACTGATTGATTTATAGATCTGAGGCACAAATGCAAAGCTCGGGGGCAACAAGGCCATTCAGCGCTGAAAAGGAAATTGACAGTGAAAAGGTTCGGAAGGTGTGGAAAACCTCAAAACAGTTGCGCTATGAAACAATTGTTAGGAGAGGGTGGACAGTAAGATGGAAGAAAGAGAATATGAACGGAAGTACAGTTAAAATGAAAGCAGTCGCGGCTAGGGGCCGATGGGACGTTGCAAGAACCTTAAGCACTGCCCCGCCCCCCTCCCCATCTACGGGGGACGTGGAAGAGAGCGAGAGAGAGAGAGAAAGAGAGAGAGAGAAAAGAAGGCGGCAGACCAGGTCACGCTCACGGTGTTAAAAATATCATGGGAGAGCTTGACACCTCCTGAACAAAAGGGGAGACATGCAAGGTAGAGAAGACTGAAAAAGGAATATCTTCGAATATCTTCTATGGAAGGTCCAACCTTTCAATTAAGTTATTATGTCCTCTGCGAGTTATTCTGTCTGGACCATATTCGTGGTAAGCTAATCTCATGTATCTAGAATCTATTCATGGGACTGTATGTAACCTTTACTTAAAAAAAATAAATAAATAATTGGTGACATACAACTGGTTCTTGATACTGCATATCTAGAGAAAAAAAAATTACGCGAATCAGCTCAAATTGGCCTCCATCATGATTTTGTACATAGTCTCTTCACACATTTTACCATATATGTAAAAAGGTATGCATATTATATAATATATTATATATATATAATATATATTTATATATATATATATATACATATATATAATATATTTTTAGGTATATATCATATATATATATATATATATATATATGATATATATATATATATTATATATATATAATATATATATATATAGATATATATACATATATATATATATATATAGTGTGTGTGCATGTTATATTTATTATATATAATATATACATATATATATATATATATATGTGTGTGTGCATATGTATATATAATATATATATATATATATATATAGATATATAAATATATATATATATATATATATATATATATATATATATATGCGTGTGTGCATATATATATATATATATATATATATATATATATATATATATATATATATATATATATATACACACATACACACACACACACACACACACACATATATATATATATATATATAATATATATATATATATATATATATATAAAATCATGAACAATCTATACCTGTACATCTCAACACTGGGTAAATTACTGGGAAAAATACATTAGAAGTAAAGAAAATATACAAATTTATTTCCCGTATGGGTTTCTCTACACCAACATCTGAATAAAACTACGCTAACCACTGGAGATTTTCACAGCAAACTGATAATAGGTAACAAACTCTTGATGAAGAAATTCAAAGGCGCATTTAGCAACTATACTAATACAGAAGAAAAGTCTGAAAACTCCAGAAATACCAGATCTAAATTCACCCAAAAATAAAAGCAAAATGCTGAATTTATCAAACTGAACAACCATCAATAAAACGTTCATAAAATAAGTTCAGAAAATCCCGCTCTCCTTCTAACAATTAACGCCACACAATGGAAACAATTCAGGGCACGGAAAAAATTAGGAAAATTCTAAATAAAAAAAATAAAGATCGAAAATAATAATTTCCTGATTAAAACATCTCGCTCGTTTTATCGACTCCAACACGGAAACGATTAGGTAATTCATAACTAAATTAATAACTAAAGACTTGGTGGAGACTGACGACAAAGATCTGTCCTTCAACAGATTT
Source organism: Macrobrachium nipponense (assembly GCF_015104395.2). NCBI lineage: Eukaryota > Metazoa > Arthropoda > Malacostraca > Decapoda > Palaemonidae > Macrobrachium > Macrobrachium nipponense. The sequence continues at coordinate 52,209,037 of NC_087220.1, forward strand.
CTCGGAAGTTTGTCAAACAGCGACTTAGAAAGTCTCCTGACAACATTTCAATCGTTTGCTGACAAATTCATTAAATATTCAGTAATCATGAGCTACGTAAGGCGCCATTCAATTTAGATTTTAAATGAATAAACAAATTAAAACTATGAAAAACTCGAAATGAACTTACGTTCGTCAGTGATATCAATAATTCCGCTAAAGATTTGTTTAAAAATCACGTATGTATGAACAATAATGTTGTATATGATTCTCATAAGTAACAATACTCCTCGGGCGAAAATTTTATTCAAGGCTGAACTGATGATAAGGAGGTAATAACTGGAAATTATCATAAAAATATAAAAGCCTAGAGAATGTTTTATCATAAATACACAGCACTGACATTATCAAATGAAAGATCTCTAGGGCTATCAACTCTACATATCTTCACAAACCTGAATACTGTACTCATCCCGAACTGAAATAATATAGACGTCTAAACGCTATTATTCATTCAATCACTTCCTTCGAGTAAAAGCGATATTCTTAAAACTGTTTAAAAAAATGTGTGGAAGTAAAAAATGATCATATATCGTGAAGAAAAGGGTGAATTAAAAGTGGGAGCCCTTTTCGGAAAAAGAGGGCGGGAGGTCTGCACAAACCACTTAGTCCTTTTGTTTTGAAAACGACAGGAGGAGAAGGAAGGGCGGGAATGCCTTAGAATCACATCTTTCTTTATTTGCTCTCTCGAGGTTCTTTCACTCCTCCGATATTCGCTCGAATTCCCGAATGCAAAATGAAGGTCTCTTTTTAAATGCCATTTTATTCCGTCCTACAGGAACGGAATATATATATAGTTTAGGACAAAGGCCACGCACTGTGACCTATGAGGTCATTCAGCGCTGAAAAGGAAATTAAGAGCAAGTAGTTTTGAAAGGTGTTTAAAGAAGGAAAACCTCGCAGTTGTTGATAGCAATATGGAAGAAAGAGAACATGAATGGAGGTACAATAAAAAGGAATGTAAGGGGTTGCAGCTAGGGACCGAAGGAACGCTGCAAAAAACCTTTACTAATGCCTACAGTGCACCCCGTGAGGTGCACTGACGGCACTCACCCTCCCACCCCCCTGGGAGTTATCCTATAATATCAACTACAACTGCACCCAATTTCTATCTGAATACAATATAGGCCTCTTCAATATTTCTAGAAGGAAGTTCACACTACACAACTACGTCTCTTTTGCAAAACAATTTAAATAGTTTTATTAGTTCTTGTAGGTAGTTTCGTCGTCCTACAATGAGAGAGAGAGAGAGAGAGAGAGAGAGAGAGAGAGAGAGAGAGAGAGAGTGAGAGAGAGAGAGAGTTTCACTGATGCAATCTCGTGTTGGTTAATTGTTTTGCTGCTGTGGTATTCGCTTAGAGAGAGAGAGAGAGAGAGAGAGAGAGAGAGCTAGCTTTCTCACTTGAGGCAAGAACGCCCAAAACCCTAACCTGAACACTCACGCACGTACCTATAACTCACAATAGACAAATCCAAACGTACGTCAAAAGCACTTCATTCATAAAAAAAAGAAAGAAAGAAAGAAAGAAGTGGCAATATTGACGAGGAGCGTTCTCTACGCCCACATCTTAGGTGTATAAGAAATACAAGACGTTACCCCAGAGGATAATAGAATTGACCCGATCACGATCCCTCTTTAATACACAATTTTACAAGGTTTAGCACTTTGCGAACGCTGCTTACGTTGCTTCTACTTCGGCCGCTCTCGCACCCGGGCCATAAAAGTAATTTAACGATTAACCGAAGGTCTATCATCACGATACGAGGATTGTACACCACCAAAGCGCCACAATTACGTCTGCTGCACTCGACGTCGTCATAAATCAAAGTTTTAAGGAACTATTGCTTGTAGAAGACAGTGAACATCAAATTGTAGCTTTTAGGAGACGCCGAACATTAAAAATATAGCTTTTATAAGGCAGTGAACGTAATATTCCTCTTCATAATCCACGGTTATTCTAAAGCCTTCACGGGGCTTTCAGTCTTCCCTTTATTTACAACAGCTTTTACGGGCGAGGAACTAGATCAGTCCCTTGGGGGTCACTTCCATTATTCTCAAACGTAAGGAGCTATCGCGAGGGAGAGTAACAATTTTAGAACAAATTGCAAACATGTACACATATAGAGTACTTATCAATCTATTTTTAAAAATGTTGTGTTCCCCGTTTACACGGTGCCTGTGTGCGTACACACAAACACAAATGCACGCACACACGCATATATATGTTCAGAAAATACTGCTCTTATTCTAAACAATCAATGCCACACAATGGAAACGATTCAGGGTACAAAAGCTGAAGATTCTAAAAAAAATATGATAGAAAACATAAATAAGATCGTATATATATAATATATACACATATAATGTGCTTTAAATCAACAAAATTCGAAATTTATTTGTTTTTGTATCAAATCCCGTACAAACGGATAAAATATTCAACATTCAAAACACACAAACATATATTTCTAATTTCAAATCCGTACTTCCTTCTTGTACAACTTTTGCTAGCCAGACCCACAAATTATTATTTCTATATTTCTATTGCAATTACTTCTACATTTCAAAAGGAGTTTCCTTGCATTCTGACTCCTAAATTTATCAATATTCTTTCATCTAAATTTAAGCAAACTAACGTCCATTTTTTTAGCATGTTTTCCCTCAAGGACATTTCTCCAGAATGAGATTCCTAGCTACCCTGACTTTCGAAAACTTTCGTTTTGTTTCTGCTAAAGTTAATTCTCCCATCACCTCATCGGCCAATGTTTCCCAATATATCTCGACACATACTTAACCTTCCTATAAATTAGTAAGCCTTGGATATAGGTAACTTTCTCGACAGAATGACCTCAGTTCAATCGCGGATTCTTCTATTATCTTTTTTTTTCTATGTATCTACGTAACGACTGACTGGTCGTGACCTTGGATGGCACAGCATGGAATCGCTAGAGTCAGGTAGCTCTCCTGACCCTTCATGTCTGGTCAACATAAAAATTTCCCCAGTACGTTCACCTTAATTTACATCAATTTCCTCGGCGTTTGATGTTTAGTGTATTACAGCTCTATATTTACTTTATATTTTTCCCTTATATTTTTTACAGCATAGCTTTATTTTTCCATTATAATTTCAAGTATAGCTTTATTTTTACCTTATATATTGTTGTATAGCTTTATTTTTCCTTCGTGTTTTCTCCTATAGCTTTATCTTTCCCTTATACGTTGTAGTATATCTTTACTTTCCTTTACATTTTGTAGTGTAGCTTTATTTTTCCTTATGTCTTGTGGTATAGATTGACATTTCCTTTATATTTTGTAGCACAGCTTTATTTTTCTATTATGCCTTCTAGTAGACCTTTATTTTTTCCCTTATATTGTCTAGCAAAGCCTGATAGCCCATTTCATTTTTAACGCCTGTTCCTTATATAGACTATACTCTGTTTTTTCCATCTGTCCACCCGCATATGGTGTTTGCGTATGGTAACGCTGCGTCCCAGGCTTTAGATAGTTACGCCATGTGTAAGTTTTAGGTAAATAAAAGGATATCTGGGTGTACATTTGCAACTGAAAAGTGTTTTAATAATTTACTGTATGCGAATTACACCGTAAATATTCGAAATAGGATATTATTATGATTGTTGAATGTAAGCTGAATGTAACACTCTAAAGCCCGGGATGCAGTGTTACCATACGCAAAAACCGCAGGCGGGTGGACAGATGGAAAAAAACGAGTATAGTTATAGTTATCATCAGCCGCCATACTTCCCACAGGTAAATATGTATTCATGCGCGTACACATACAAAAAGAATCCACTGAGGGATTAAATAATGCAATAAAAGGCATTACACATAAACCAATGACGTATGTGGCCAACTCATGTCAAGAGACACTCAAATATGGCAAATCTATGGCTCCCTAAACTTCAAAGTGCAAGGAAGCATATACACAGTAATCATCAACTGTATATAACTTGTATATTATAGTTTTTTTTTATGACGGTAGTGTCCTCCAGGGATGTCAGTAAGTTAAAGTGAGCTAAAGCATATAACTTAGTTCTAAGAAATTTTTTCGAAAATAATAATAATAATAATAATAATAATAATAATAATAATAATAATAATAATAATAATAATAATAATAATAAGAAGAAGAAGAGAAGAAGAAGAAGAAGAAGAAGAAGAAAAGAAGAAGAAGAAGAAAGAAGTAAGAAGAAGAAGAAAAGAAGAAGAAGATAATCTAAATAATCTAAATCATATAACTTAACAGTTAAGGAAAATTTCCGAATAATAATAATATTGACTCTTCTCAACTTTCCTTACGATTCAATATAAGATTAATATAAGATTAATTCGCATGATGCAGCCATCCATTTTAACGGGACATGCTTAAGAGAAGGTCTACTTCCTACTTAATAATAATAATAATAATAATAATATAATAATAATAATAATAATAATAAAATAATAATAATAATAATATACCTTCAATATCACGAGCATACTTTCGTCATCAAAATGCCATTCTTCTTCAGGAAGGGTTTGGGTGGAGGAGCCTTTGGATGGGGGAGGAATAGAGAGGAGGGGAGTGGGTGGTGTAGGGTGAAGGGAGAGCGTGGAAGGGGGGGGGGAGACGGGGGAGGAGAGTTTGGGGATTCTTATTGTGGATGTCATAATTTACGACCGGAAGCATTTTTATATACCCTAAGAAGTTTTCCTTCGGGGGTTTGGGGAGAGAGTTCGTATCCGAAGTTTTCCTCCTCCGACGGGCGAGTTCGTATCCTGAAATCTGCAACAGCCCCGTGCTCGTGATGGATTGCTTTTGCCCAATTACCATCCAAAACCCCTTTTCAAAGAACTCTTAAAATCGATTAATCATGGCGATAATCAGTGAAATATTACGAGGGATAATACCCTCCCTCTCCGCACATACTCTCCTTTACCCGGGGGGGGGGTGCCTCGACCCAACCCCTGGGAGTTCCCGGAGGGAGGAGGAACAACTCTCAATTAGGGCCCCTGTACATATACGTTAAATATGCATCAACGACCCTTGTTTTAGCTGTATTGCATCAAATTATAGGGGAATGAGCAATTACATACTGCTAGGTACCCCCTCCAACTTCCCTCCCCTTCCACTGACCACTCCACCCCCAGCCCAGTCCCACAAGGGACTGCATGAAACTAAACGGGAAGCATTAAAATAACATCCTCAACCGAAACTCTCAATATGATGCTTATGACAGCTTCGCGTTCTGATTAAAAGAAAGAAAAAAAACATTAAAACATTCCATGCCTGCACTACAGTCTTAACTTCGCCTCGATTTCTATTTCTCTTCAGCATAAATACGACGGCTTTCAAAGCCTTGCGATGATGATGAAAAAGAAGAAAAGAAAGAAAGGAAGAAGGAAGGAAAAGAAGGAAGGAGAGGAAGGAGGTAAGGAGGGGAGGAGGAGGAGGAGGAGGAGGAGGAGAGGTGGGAGTTTCAATTCTTTTTCCTCTTTCATTTCCGGATGTGTTTTGATTTTCCTCTCGTTCTGCCACAGAAGCCGTCGTCGCCTCTTTGAAGACACGCGTCTTCGAGCTGTTGTGGAAAGAGAGAGAGAGAGAGAGAGAGAGAGAGAGAGAGAGAGAGAGAATTTGTTTGTGGGTGTTTGTTTCCTTTTTGCTTATGTGTATGTGAGCTTGTGAATTCCAGGCACGCGCACGTGCTCGCCTGGTTGAGCGTGCTGCACTTCAGAGAGAGAGAGAGAGAGAGAGAGAGAGAGTGTGTGCTGTACTTAAGAGAAAGAGAGATAGAGAGAGAGAGGAGTTTGAGTGCACGAGTGAAAGAGTGTACATAAGAAAGTGCAGCGCGTTTATTCTTCCAAAAGAGTATTTGCTTGCGTGCAAGCACGAGCCTGGCCGAACGCCCTATGAAATATTCATGGCTAAATGACATTAAGCTCGGTAAACAGTGATCACATATACGCACATTACCTAAAGCCCGCCACTACATTACGGCTAAAATATCTCGCGATGGCACGGTATCGGTCAATGCTTAAACTACCCACTTCAGTCAAATGTTTTGGCAGTGGCTATCACAAATTTAGGAGATACTGATAGCCACTACAGCCACTGCAAATAGAGGGCAGGCTGTGCTCGCACCTAAGTGGCCATACCAATCAATTGGTCAATGGAATGGTAATCTTTTTTTTTATTGGAGTATATTTAAGTAACATACAAAGAGATGGGATATAATCTTGTTGTTATGCACGAAACCGAACTTGGAGATCCCATGGGGTTAAATATTTGTTTGCCATCTGCATTTTTTACGTCATGCGTCGTACCCAAGTTGTTTTTCTTTGCTTGGCGTTTAACTGAATGAGATGTCCGTTTTTTTATATATATAATTCAAGTTTATTATATTTTTCCATACTCTGCATGGGTGGGAAGATATCTTCTACTACATAAGTACAAAGTACTTATTTACCGGTTTATGAATTTACCTCTATCTGCGTCGTAAGTTTAAGACAGTCAAGCGGCAAAAAGTAAAAAATAAAAATAAATCAGAATTATTTTCAGTAAAAAATTCAAATATCTTCAATATGACTTTACAATGTTCTTAAAAAATCCCCCCCCCCCCCCAAATAAAAAAATTTGTTCATAAATACGATTACCCAAGTTCTTTCAGATATACAAGATGCTTACGTATACCTTGATTATTCATTTTAGAAATAAGAGTGAAAGCATGCAATAACGGAGCACCCTTTGAGCGTTCTAAGACCCAAATACCTGAAATCAAAGCAATAAAAAATGGCTATATATATATATATATATATATATATATATATATATATATATATCGTATATATAGTATTATATATATATATAATAATATAAATATATATACATACACATGATATAGTGTGTGTGTACGTGACTTTTATTATGGGAATAACGTGATATAAAACAAAAAACAGAGAACATATATGGCCACATAGAAAATAAAACAACAGAATGAGAGGTCTCTTACCATTTACTCTTTGGCATCTTCAAGCAAACTTGGAAATACTTTCTGGTCAAACAATAAATATATATATATATATATATATATATATATATATATATATATATATATATATATGATATATAATTTATAATATGTGTGTGTGTGTGTATGTGTGTGAGGGAACCTGTGTTCTTTACCTTGAGATGAGCTGGTTTATGAAGGAAGCAGTATCGAACCCCTACATTTGGAAAAGGACCGGACTGTCTACCTTACGTGACTGGGAGAGAGGAATATTATAGTCTTGTAACCCAGACCAAAAGCGTACGAATCTGTTACCCTAACCGTGCGACCCTGACCTATCTGTGAGAAGGTCAGCCTGAGTAATCCTGAATGAGTGAGCATCCTTAGCCGAAGTTTAGAACCGAACTTTACAAAAATGAATTTTCTGGTCAGATCCGTTTACGACAAAAGTACAATAAAGAAAGGCAAAGTGGTTTGAATTACTCGTGGACCAACTTACTGTCGTGACTAGGCAATATTTGCTTAGTACTAAACAAAATTAGATTTCATGAAAGTAATTCACGGTAAATAGAACTGTACAGTGTTTACACTGTATCCAAAGAATGATTATATATGTTGCATGAAAGTGCTTAATGTCAAATGGAACTGAACTGTGATTATATTTTATCCAATGAATACTTAATTTACTAACAGCAATACGCACCTTATAAACATGCATTTTTTTCCATAAATACAGCTGCTATCTATCATTACAGCTGAAGGGATAAGACGAAAACAAGACTTTCTAGTATTTACCTAATTCGCCAAAAAAAGACAGAGCTTATTCTACGAGCATAAGCTTAGACTCAATCGCTCCCTGCTACAAAAATTTAAGAGTAATTTAAAATGACTTATAATTTCGCATTCATTGTCAAACTTTCTTTCATGGAAAGTGGCAAACAAAAGAATACATCTAAATAAAACAAACAGGAAACTAACTTTTGTCTCAGAATTCGAGAACTCCCAAAAGCAAGAAATGATTATCAACTGTTTGCGAATACAGGCGAGCTCTCTCTCTCTCTCTCTCTCTCTCTCTCTCTCTCTCTCTCTCTCTCTCTCTCTCTCTCTCTCTCTCTCTAAAAAAAAAAAATGCGGACTAAGGTACACGTATCCACGTGATACACACAAACTACTATGCATGAAGCTTCTAGACTTATGACATTACTTACTAAGCTGAGGCTTTAGGCAAATAATCACTACCCCATTACAAACAATTGTTCCTCAACAATAACAATAATAAGTACAGTACAGCAAAGTCAACAATTATAACATGACAAAAAAAAAAAAAATAATAACCACAGCAACAACGACTCCAACAAAACAATAAAAATAATTATTGCAACTTTATCCAGCCGAATTTTTAAAAAGAGCTGCAAAGTCAGATTGTTAGATAAAAGTTCCCGAGACAATCCCAAGTCAAACCGTAAGCCCGAACACAATCAAGTGATTTAAACAATCATCACAGCCATATCAATTTCACTGCTTACGAAGGTGTGTGAAAGATCTAACGAATGATACGTACAATGAAATAAATATATTTCAACGTCAATTTTCTAAATGCATATTCTCGATCTTTACATAAAATACGCTCATGGTTGTTCGTTTTTCCTTCAAAGAAATTAAAACTGTAACTG
>NC_087220.1:52220250-52285083 GCF_015104395.2 Macrobrachium nipponense
AAAACGCACTCTTGAAAGAATGAATAAATTTCAATGGATACAAACACGATTAAGCACTCCATCAACAAACGATTCCAATCTATCATTGTCTGTCTTCTACTGTGAGCACTAACAAGTTCTTCAAATACCCACTTCTTCAGTTTAGTAAATATATAAATGTTTACAACTAGCTTTCTCTCACCCCGTTCTTGTTATCCCCTGGAATACCTGTCCAACACACCTTATTCTTACCCTTGACAAAGTCATAACGGCATTGAATTCTCTAAATTTATGCACTGGACTATGAGGAATAATCATAAAATATTCTTAAACACACCAGTTAAGTCAGTTAATTATGAAAAATGAACTGAACTGAATATAGAATTTAGGCCAGAGGCCAAGCACTTGGACCTATGAGGTCATTCAGAGCTGAAACGGAAACTGACAGTAAAAGTTTGAAAGGAGTAACAAGAGGAAAACCTCGCAGTTGCACTATGAATCAATTGTTAGGAGAGGGTGGAAAATAAGATGGAAGAAATAGAACATGAAAGGAAATACAGTAAAAGGAAAGAAAGAGGTTAGGTTGCAGCTAAGGGCCAAAGGCATGCTGCAAAGAACCTTAAGTAATGCCTACAGTGCACCGCATGAGGAGCACTGACGACGGCGCTACCCACCTAGAGGGCTTATGGAAAATGGGAAAAAATCAGAATGCATGTTAACAACTAATTACAAAACCAATGACAGTCATAAAATTCTTTCCATTCATGTGTGACCTAAACCCCAGTGCAAGAAACAGAAATGTGGGTAAGCCATCATTACAGCTTACACAACTATTTCATTTAATTTCATTTCCAATTTTTGAGGTTCATTCCCACTTAGGAGAAGTACCAATGGCAATAAAAAAAATTTTGTTTTTGCATGAAAATCTAACTTCCAAATAAATTTAATCCTATGCAAAAATATATTCCAAAAGGGTTAACAATATCACAACTGATTTGGGAATGTCAAAATCCACCCGGATATATACTAGTTCACTAACTACAAACAACCAGCATCCAGCAAAAAATAAACAATACTAAATCTACAAAAAACCTAGCCTTTTTGAAATATTCAGGTGTATTAGCGTAACATACCTGAATGAAATTTTTCATATACTGTACTTCTGTCAGCTTCATAATATTCTGTAATTTAGAAACTAACATTTTTGTAAATAAGTCTATATCTGGGAACAGAAAATATGGCAAAATATTCAGCATTTAAATACAAGTGAATTCACATACCAAGATGTTTAAAAAAAATTAAATATGGCACCTTTACCTTTACATAAATTACTTCATTAATTTCTACGTGGTAAACTTTATACTGGCTGAAAAATTGTGTACTATACCATTAATGAGTATACCATTAACTAATCACTGGCAATAATTTAAAGAATTCTAGCCCAGAAATCAACTTACCACACATATTAATACTGCAGCATTTTAAAAGCTTACTTGAACCTAGTCCCATAAGAATTAGGAACTTTAACAGTGGTCTGATTACATAAATCATTGGCTGTATTACTTAATGAAGACAAGTGAATAAAATGTTTTTCAATCATTAGCCAAAAACACATTAATAACCTTAACTTTTTTCGATCATAAACCAAAAATGCATTAATAACCTGAACTATCAAGGTGAACAACAAAATATTGTGCTAAGCAAGAACAAATTAATGACTACCATCCAACTATACTCGGTTTTTTTCCATCTGTCCATCCGCCTGTGGTGTTTGCGTATGGTAACAGTGCGTCCCGGGCTTTAGATAGTTACATTCAGCTTACATTCAACAATAATAACAATATCCTATTTCGAATATTAACAGTGTAATTCGCATACAGTAAATTATTAAAACACTTTTCAGTTGCAAATGTACACTCAGATAGTATCCTTTTATTTACCTAAAACTTACACATAGCGTAACTATTTAAAGCCCGGGACGCAGTATTACCATACAAAAACACCACAGGCGGATGGACAGATGGAAAAAAACAGAGTATAGATTAGAAAGCTTTTATCAAAACTAATTACAGAAACAAACAATAATGTACAAAGGAAATGCATACTACACATACAAAAGTACAACTGTGCAAGGCTTGTTTTGTTGATCATTAGTTTTATTTCACTGCTGTGTTGTTATATCTATTTTATTCTTCACTACTTTTTTCTGTATTTAGCTGCTTTCCCTATTGAACCCTTTGGGCTTATATCATCATGCATTTTTAACTATAGCTAGTTAACTTAAGATAGATTCTTGGATGAGCCACATGCTTACAAGATGTTTGTTTGGCGGCCGCTGATTGGCTGGTACCGGAAGGTAGGCAGCTCCCAGCCAATCAGCACCCACCAAACAAACATCTCGTAGGCAAAGGGCCCACCCAAAAATCTACCTTAAGTGAACCAGCCATGAAAGCAATTTTTCAGTGAAAGAGTTTTTGATAGTTAGATTTATGATTATCACCATGCCACTTCAGCCTTAACAACTATTATTGCTTCTTCAAAAGTATGCTTTAAAAATAGGACATCTACTCATCAGTGGCAAATTAAACTACATAATTAATCAATTACCCATAAACAAATACTACAGTTCAAAACATGACTGCAAATACCAACTTTCTAATTTCTTTGATTTCAGATGTGCCACTAAGAAATTAAAAACTTATATATATAAAGACAAAATGAGGGCAATATACAAAAATTGAATGTACCCCTTTCTATAACACAATAATCAAGAAATGTTCACTACTACTGCTGCATATACTCAAGTATCCATAATCACAAATTTATTCATCTTTCATTGTTGCTCAATTACTTTGCAAGGCTAAATGAGAAGTTAACACTTCTTCCAAAATACCATCTTAAGCTCTTTTTTTCATCTCATAATAAATAGAATCTCATTAGCTATTCTACACCCCAAAAACTTACCTGGGCAATTTCATTAAATATGAAACGTCTACAACCATAAATAAGAAATTGAGAATAAAATGAAGAATAAAAAAGTAATGTTTCTTTTGAAGTATATTTATAGTACAAAAATATAATGGATGAAAATATACATTCAATGACTATGTACAAAATTTAATGCTAAATCGCAGATTAGATAAATATTTTGATTAAAAATTCCTTACTTCTAATGATTTCATGACAGATGAAATGACTAAAATGCTAAATGCACCAATCAACACCATTGTGCAGAAGCAATAATTTTAGGGCTAAAATGATTACTTACAACATACAGTACTTCAGGTATCTTATTAGGTGGAAAATGTTTTTATACAGTTAAGAAATAATAAAGCTTATTCAGAGATATTTTCAGTAATAAGATCAGTATACATTAGGTTCTCTGCACTCCCATACTGCCATGAAAGTGGTAAATGCATTGTCACCTGTTGAATTTTCATAAAAACACTCATCAATATTTACGACCAAAATGATGCTTAAAATGATCCATAATATTCTACATCACTAAATTTGCTTCAATTTCACACTATAAAGAACTTTTACATCATTTCTACTGCATCTCTGTACAGGCATGAAAGCTAAATAGTTCAGCTTAAAAAAGTGACAATGCAAAGAATATTCTACACATTTAAAAATGTGATGTATGAAATTAAGAATTTTCTACAGATTCTTTCAATTTTCTCTTTTGGTCTTCAAATAATTTAATTTTTTCCACCTTAATGTGGCATACTTAAGCCTCATGAAACAGCTACAACGAATATACATAATAATCTTGCTACAACCATCAAAATGGAAAACATTCCACAAAAATCATGGTTAATTTTCAAATGTATTTTCATGATATGTAGAGTTAGTCTTCTATTTCCCAACTCTTTCTCTTTTACACCTCTTACTTTGTAATGCTTTGTCTTCTATTTGAAAAGAGTAAAAATATGAAAAAAAATAAAAGGGTAAAAAATCAAGGCATTGCTGCCCCTACAAAGTCGAACTATGTTCACTGCCAGACTGTTTATGTTCACTACCAGACTGTTTAAGCATTCAGCAGAAGGAAGACTTGGAATAATCTTTTTCTATGACTAAAATACAGTTTTTGTTACAAAATGTCTACCTTCTAAAACAAATTCTGTAGAAATTACCTCTCATATCATCTTACATACGTACATACGTACACCAAAACTTTGTTTATCAACAAGTATAGAAGTATCAAGAACACCACAACAGAAGAAAAATTAAAATAATTTTTATTTGCAGGAAAGAGGTCAAAATGCTGTTAATATTTTGGATTGTTAAGATGTGCAAGTAGTTTTAGATACTGCAGTGGTAGGAAGAATATTAGAGTACGAGTACAGTATATAATTTGTATTTCGGTAAATTTTTACTGTAATGATTCATTTATTGCTTTAAGTAATTGATAGTGTACCAAAATAGAGAGAGAGAGAGAGAGAGAGAGAGAGAGAGAGAGAGAGAGAGAGAGAGAGAGAGAGAGAGAGAGAGAGAGAGAGAGAGAGAGAGAGAGATTCTTAATTCCAGTAAGACATTATAAATACATAACACACACACAATATTCAACAATATTCAATGCTCCAATACACTTTTTACTGGAACTTGATATGAATAACATGTTATTGTAGACTTTGGTTAGCACTCAGACTGGGATTACTCATAAACAAGAATGAAAAACCTAGCTGAAAATAAACTACATGTTTGTCTGTCACAAATCCAACAAGTTATAATCTGCTCTCTATTGCTTTTCCCTTTATAATGTTAATTTTTTTAGTATGCAAACAGCTACCTATTACTCCAGGAAATTATTTTTACCAAACCGCAAACTAGAAAAGAATAGAAGCACCAGTAAAAAGAAAAAAATTATTATGGTCATTTAAGTATACTGAACTCACGCCTAGTTTCACAATTTTTCTCACAAACATTACCTTGTTTTCAGCTAGGAGGACAGTGCATACTATATGAGCAACACCATATTATGGTTTCTGCTAATGCATTATCTACTCCACATATCTGATGGTACATGTTGACGGATTTCTTGTTATTGTTAAAAATAAAGTAATATCACTGTCTTCCATGATACTCTTATAATAGGTGTCACAAATTATATTTGAACATTTACTAGAATTAGGAACACTGACAACTACACCAGTCATGCAATACAGAGTTCAAAATTTTATATAAAATATAAGCTACAAGTTGTTATGAGATAGAATCCCACATAAATAATTGTGTACAAATCACAAAAATCTCAGACACATCAATCCACTTCTGCAAGATAAAGATGATCAAATGGCCCAGGTCTTCTACCCTACATCAGTCAGGCAAGCTCAGGTTAATGGTGCATCATAACAGTATTTCTATAGTACCAAGGCACCTGGACTTGAAAAATAAAGACTTCTTTCTCATTCCCTCAGCAGAAACTTCAGCTTTTGGATGTCAAAATCCAGGGATGAAGGCACATCTTTGATCAAGAGGCTCTGCTCAAGCCAGCTCAAGCAAACAACTTTCAAGGAAGAACCTTCTCCATCAAATATTTACCCTCCATCTGAAATGAATGACTCTCAGCTGACTGGCTTTTCTTCAGAAGTACGCAGATGGTTCAATGAGCAATTGAAAGCATCATCAATTTTGGACCTTTTCTTTGATAACTTGAACAAACAATTAGGATTTTTAGGTCAGCTCAAACTATTTTATTTTGATGTATTCATCTTCAACCTCTAATTCCTTTGCTTTTTAGTTACAAGAAATTAACCTCTTTGGGTCAAGGTTAATTAATCAGTGTATATTACCTTCTTTACTTGGAAAGGTACTCCTAGTTAGCTCCTCTCCTTAAATCACTGTAAATTCAAGAAATATCTATTCTTTTCACTCATGCCCAATGTCCCTTGGCACCCCTGGTATCTCAAGGCTAACCTGACTTTATTCCACGAGATCTTTATGGTCTTCAAAATGAAGTGCGGTTTCAGTTTCACTTTCCTCATTTCCTCAGTTGTCACAATTTGTCTACTTTTTCAAGAGAATAAGGAGCATATTGGTAGGTTCTCAGGCCTATTCTACCCCTTCTGCAATTTTTTAAATAGGTTTCCAGTCCAGTCTTCAACCTCTGTTCTTCTTTATAAATCTATATCCAGAGGCTTCCTCATTCTTCATGGGCGTATGCAACTCACTGTAACTTCCACCTAAGTTGCTATTCAAATTATGTTGAAGTAATGGGTTTGTGATGAAGCAAATATTGAAAAGTTATTTTTCCAAATACATAACCATTACTTTAACCAACTCCACTCCTCCTACCCCATGGTTCTACCTTCACTACATATGGCTATAAAATGTATAACTTGGTTAGAATACTATGAGCATCTGATCTTTTCTTCCTAAAAATGGACTGACATGTCTAGGACTACTGTGAAACACACAAATGGCCTATGTTAAATTAACAGGTTTGCATTTGAAAAAGAATTGTTGTATTATTTTAAAAATTTCATCTTTGTTTCCTAACAGCTTCACATACTTATTCTTACGTATACTACTACTTTTCTGTTAATTCTTAAGGAGATTGTTTTTATTCTTGTTCACTATTACAGTTAGGGCTTAGATTCTAAAACATGTTAAAATGATATTGTTAGTATACAATAAAGTTTTGTACATACTTACCTGGCAGATATATACTTAGCTTAGGTCTCTGACGTCACGACAAAAAATTCAAAACTCGCGGCACACGCTACCGGTAGGTCAGGTGATCTACCTTACCCGCCGCTGGGAGGCGGGTGTAAGAACCAGTCCCCCTTTCTTGTCAGGTTATTTTCTTCCACCTGTCTCCTGAGGGGAGGCTGGGCGGGCCATCAATCGTATATATCTGCCAGGTAAGTATGTACAAAACTTTATTGTATACTAACAATATCATTTTTGTACATGAACTTCCCTGCCAGATATATACTTAGCTGATTGACACCCTTGGTGGAGGGAAAGAGACACATACTTACTTAGAAAGTGGGGACAACACATGTTAAAGGAATACATAATATAAACCTCTGGTTCTTACCTGATTTAGGCAGAAGACTTGATAGTTACTGTCTATTAGTCTGCGTTGCCTAAAGAGTCTCAGCGAGGGCGTGACCTATGGCTGAAGAACTCTTTGGGTCTACCAATGGGAACTGAGTCCACTTACTTGGCAGAATCCAAGCAGGATCTGGTCAATGGGGATCAACCCGCTTACATGCCAGAGCCTATCACTACCAATTGCAAGGAGCCTCAAGCACAACCGATCACCTAACCAAATACTAACATTAGTATACGAAAGAAGGAGCTGCCTCCTGCAACCTCCTTCGTACAACCAAAAAACTCAAACTTAAAACTAACAGGGAAAAAGGATTAAAAAGGATGTGTTTCAGCTCCCTGCCCCAGCACTGAATCCGCCGATACGTAAGGGCCTAGCCCAAAACACTTATCATACGTAATCGATACGTCCCTTAGGTAGTGATTAGAGAAGACTGATTCACACCTCCAAAAAGTGGCCTTCATAAGGTTTTGTAATGACAAATTCTTCTTGAAAGCCAAAGACGTCGCGATGGCCCGTACTTCGTGCGCCTTGACTTTCAGAAGGTTAAACTGTTGCTGATTGCAAGAAGTGTGTGCTTCTCTAATAATATTCCTGATAAAGAATGAGAGTGCATTTTTAGATAAGGGCCTACTGGGGTCCCTTACAGAGCACCAGAGATTGCTCTCATTAGCGGCAAGTCTTTTCTTCCTCTGAAGATAATATTTCAGGCTTCTCACCGGGCAAAGAGATCTCTCCTCTTCTGTCCCAACTAAGGAGGATAAGCTTTTGATTTCGAAGCTCCTGGGCCACGGCGAAGAAGGATTTTCATTCTTGGCTAGGAAAGCCGGAAGAAAAGAGCAAACCGCGGAGCCTCCTTGGAAACCTACCTCACCTTCTAGAGCCTGCAGCTCGCTGACCCTCTTCGCTGACGCTAACGCACAGAGAAAAAGAGTCTTCATCGAAAGGTCTCTGAACGAAGCAGCATGGGGAGGTTCGAACCTTGAGGACCTCAGGAAGAGCAGCACGACATCAAGATTCCAGCTAGGCACTAAGGAGGAGGTTCTTTTAACCGTTTCAAACGATCTGATTAAATCATGGAGGTCCTTGTCCTCAGATATGTTTAATCCTCTATGACGAAAAAACTGAGGAAAGCATGCTCCTGTATCCCTTGATGGTGGAGACAACCAACCCGCATTTTTCCCTCAGGAAGATAAGGAAATCTGCAATCTGAGTCACAGAGATACTGGAGGAGGAAACTTTATGAGTCCTGCACCAGCATCGAAAACATCCCACTTCGACTGGTAGACTCTAGATGTGGAAGGTCTACGTGCATTGGCAATAGCCCTTGCAGACTTTGCCGAAAAGCCCTTAGCTCTGACGAGACTCTTGATAGTCTGAATCCAGTCAGACTGAGAGCGGGGAGGTTTTTGTGAAACCTGTCGAAGTGGGGCTGTTTGAGCAGATCGACTCTTAGAGGTAGGGATCTTGGGACATCCACCAGCCATTCCAGTACCTCTGTGAACCAGTCGTGGGCGGGCCAGAACGGAGCTATCAACGTCATCCTTGTTCCCTCTGACGCTGCGAATTTCCTTAACGTTTCCCCTATAATCTTGAAAGGCGGGAACGCGTAAAGATCCAGATTCCTCCAATCCATCAGGAATGCATCTATTGCCACTGCTCTTGGGTCTGCAATAGGGGAGCAGTATAGATCTATCCGCGCATTCCTGGAGGTCGCAAATAGATCGAGATGGGGCCTGCCCCACGTCCTCCACAGCTCCTGGCATACGTCCGCGTGCAGAGTCCACTCTGAGGGAAGGACTTGATTCCTTCTGCTTAGCAGATCCGCTCTGACATTTCTTTCTCCCTGTACGAACCTGGTGAGAAGCCTTATGTTCCCTTTCCTCTGACCACAAGAGGAGCGATCTCGCTGTCTCGTACAGGGAGAAAGAGTGAGTCCCCCCCTGTTTCCGAATGTAAGCCAGGGCTGTAGTGTTGTCGGAGTTGATCTGAACATATTTCCCCTTTTACGAGGGGTTCGAAGGTCTTGAGAGCTAACCAAATCGCTGTTAGCTCCTTCTTGTTGATGTGCCAGGACACCTGATCCCCCATCCAGGTGCCTGACACTTCTCTCGACCAGAGAGTAGCTCCCCAACCTTTGTCCGAAGCGTCTGCATACAACACTAGGTTGGGGTTCCGAACCTGCAAGGAAAGGCCTTCCTTGAACAATAGAGGGTCTAGCCACCAACGTAGATCCTCCTTTATCTCTTGCGAAATCTTGAACGCAAAGTCCAGACCTTGAGATTTCCGATCCCAGTTCCTCGTCAGGAAGAACTGTAGGGGTCTGAGGTGCAACCTTCCTAGAGAAACGAATTGCTCCAGCGAGGAGAGTGTCCCCAACAGACTCATCCACTCCCTCGCTGTGCATACATCTTTCTCTAGAAAGATTGCTACTTCTCCAAACCTCGGGTTATCCTCTCTGGGGACGGATAT
The DNA here is from genome assembly GCF_015104395.2 of Macrobrachium nipponense. Lineage (NCBI taxonomy): Eukaryota > Metazoa > Arthropoda > Malacostraca > Decapoda > Palaemonidae > Macrobrachium > Macrobrachium nipponense. Next base: position 52,229,762 of record NC_087220.1, read on the forward strand.
GCCCGAAAAACCTGAGAAGCCATCAGAATCCCCAGATAGATACGCTCTTGACTGGGGATTAGCTGTGACTTCTCGAAATTCACTAGCAAACCCAGAGAAGCTGCTAGATCCAACGTCACTCGTAAGTCCTCCAGACATTTCTCCTTGGATTTGGCCCTGATAAGCCAATCGTCCAAGTAGAGGGAAATCCTCACTCCCTCGAGAAGAAGCCACTGGGCAACGTTCTTCATCAGTCCTGTGAATACTTGGGGGGCCGTGGAAAGGCCGAAGCATAGGGCCCTGAACTGAAAAACGTTCCCTCCCCACATGAATCTGAGATATTTGCGAGAAGAAGGATGGATCGGCACATGGAAGTAAGCGTCCTGAAGGTCCAGCGACACCATCCAGTCCCCGGGACGAAGAGCTGCTAAGACTGATGACGTCGTCTCCATAGCGAACTTCCTCTTCTTCACAAAGACATTCAGGGCGCTTACGTCCAGAACCGGTCTCCATCCTCCTGAGTTCTTGGGAACTAGGAACAGACGGTTGTAGAACCCCGCTGAAAGAGGGTCCTGAACCATCTCTATTGCCTCTTTCTCTAACATCAGCTCTACCGCTAGAGCGAGGGCTTGACTTCATTAGGGGTTCTTTGTATTTGGCCACCAGTGCCCTTGGAGTGGTGGTCAAGGGTGGTCTCGAAATAAAGGGAATGAGGTATCCCCTCTTGATGATCGCGAGGGACCAGTTGTCCGCCCCCTTTCGTGCCCAGACATCTGCAAAGTTCAGAAGTCTGGCACCCACAGTTGTCTGGAGGACCCCCGAACTATTTCTTGGCCCTAATAGACCGGGAGAAGGTCCTTCCTCTTCTAGGTGGTCTCGAACCTCTGGAGGAAGAAGAGCGAGACGAAGGTCCTCCTCGAAAGGGTTCTTGCCTACTTTGAGCCTCTTTCTTCGTCTTCTGCTGAAACGAAGGTTTCGGAATTCTAGCCGAGCGAGCTAGCATATCCTGCGTCGCTTTTGCTGATAACGAGCTGGAGATATCGTTAATAGTCTTCTTGGGGAAGAGTTGCGGGGAAAGCTGTGAATACAGCAAGGAAGCTCTCTGTGCGTGAGAAACCGCCTTGGTAAGAAAAGAGCAGAAAACGGCCCTCTTCTTTACCACTCCTGCACCAAAAAGTGAAGCAATTTCCCCGGAACCGTCTCTCACTGCCTTGTCCATGCAAGACAGAACTGCGTGGAGGTCTTCAGGCGAAAGAGTGTCTTGCTCTTGAGTCCTCTTAGCCAACACTCCCAGGGTCCAGTCAAGAAAGTTAAAAACTTCTAAGACTCGGAACATTCCCTTCAGAAGGTGATCCAACTCGCTCATACCCCACGTCGTCTTCGCAGAATTCAGCGCGCCGAGCGACGTGCGGAATCGACCAACGAAGAGAAGTCCGAGTCTGCAGAAGAGGGAAGAGTTAGACCCAAGGGCTCTCCTGACTCGTACCAGAACCCCATCTTACCCGTCAGCTTGGACGGGGGAAAAGAAAAAACTGTCTTGCCCTTCTCTTCTTTTGACAGCAACCAGTCGTCAAAGTTCTTCATAGCCTTCTTCATAGACACTGTAGGCTTCATCTTAACGACTGAAGACTTCTTAGCCGTATTGGTCGTTGAAAATAAGGACGGAGGAGACGGAGGAGCAACGGCCGAAAGAGACTCCCCAAAATCTTGCAAGAGGAGGTCTGTAAGTCTCTTATACGAAGAAACCGAAGCATCCTTGGGCAAATCTTCCTCCGAATCAGCAACAAATTCTTCCGAAGAATGACGTCTAGAAGCTCTACTGCCCGGAGGAGAGCTAATCCTTGGAGAGCGCTGTGCGGAGAGCGCCAACTAGGCGAGCGCTACTGGAAGAAAAACCCCACCGGGAGAGCGCTTACACGGGGAGCGCCTACTTTGAGAGCGCCTACTTTGAGCGCCTCCCAGGAGAGAGCCTACTAGGAGAGCGCCTAGTTGGAGAGCGCCTACTAGGAGAGCGCCTACTTTGAGAGCGCCTCCAGGAGAGAGCCTACTGGTGAGCGCCTGCTAGGAGAGCGCCTACTTGGGGAGCGCCTACTAGGAGAGCGCCTACAAGTGGAGGCCCGACTGTCGGAAACAGATTCTAACTCCACAGAAGAGCGTCTGGATAAGGGAGAGCGCCTATCAGGCTCTCTGCGCCTGCTAGGCTCTTGGCGCCTGCCATCCTCAATACGCCTGCCAGGCTCTTGACGCCTGCCACGGGGAGAGAAAACATCCACAGATGAATCCCTGTCAGAAGCGCGGCGCTTACAAGGCTCTGAGCGCCTATCCAATCGGGAGTGATCTAACGGAGGAGAAAACTTCCGTTGCCGCCTACCAGGCTCTTGGCGCTTACTAGGCTCTTGGCGCCTACTAGGCTCTTGATGCCTACTAGGTCTCCGAGCGTCCGTCAAAAGGGAGTGGCCACCAGGCGAAAAACTCTTCCTTCGCTCCTGACGAAAACGAGGCTCTTGACGTCTGTCAAGCTCTTGACGCCTAACTAAAGAGGAGCGGAAATCCTGAGGAGAGAGCCTGTCTGGCTCCTTACGCCTTACATGCTCACAACTCTTGCTGGGAAGAGAGGAGAGCCTACTCGGAGAAAGATCCCGAGCTCCAGCCTGCACTTCTGACCTCCTACTAACAGGCTCAAAAGCTCTTCTAGCCAAAGGAGATTTAGCCAAAGGAACGTTCTTAGACTTCTTCACCGGAAGTGAGGCGTCCTTCCGACGATGAGAAGTCCCGGCAATAGACTCCGCTAAAGCCGCAATCTGCACCTGCAGACCCGCCAGGATACGCGCAGGAGATCTCTTAAACTCCTCTACAGGGGACGAAGTCCGAGAGCGAACAGGAGAAGCGTAACCGGACGAAATCTTGGTTCTCTTGCGTTCCACTTCTGGCTCTTCCGCGAAGGATTCGGGGGGGGCTGGAAGGAAGGGCGCAAGGATCCTTCCAGGGCCTCTTGAGAGGGCGAGACGACTCCGATGCGCTCCATCTACGCTGAGGAGAAGGCGACGAAGATGACGAGAAGCACTGGCGCAAAAACTCCTTCTTGGTTCGATCCAAGGCAGCCTGGGAACGAGCAACAGGAACTGCCGAGGGGACGCCTGACCGGTGGGGGTTCTCCCTAACCTTCCTGCGGCTTTCGACTTTCCTCCTCCACTGGGTCTGGGAGTCTGGAAGAGGTCTAGGCCTGGAAGCGTTAGTGAGCCGGTCAGACGCACCCTCCACTGCACTAGGGGCACTGCACTGATCACTTGCACTATCATCACTCTTACCTTGTCGAGAGCGAGCGAGGCTCTCCTTACTCCTGATCGAGGCTCTCCCAGAAGCAACTTCCGAAAACGAATCTTCGGGTTCAAAGCTGGGCGCAGGGGCTGAAACTGGAGAAGGAACTACTTCTACTACAGGATTCTCAGCATCAACTTCACTCACCCTCGATCTACTAGAACTCTTTGAAGAAGCCTTGCGCACCCTATCCTTCTCTAACTTTCTCACATAAGAAGAGAGAGCCTTCCAACCATCCTCATCCAAATTCTCACACTCTTTGCAAGGGTTAATAAAAGAGCATTCATTCCCTCTACACGACTCACATACCGAGTGAGGATCTAATGCAGCTTTAGGAAGCCTAACTTTACATTCCTTCTCTGAACAAACCCTAAATAAACTAGGTTTCTTAACTTCAGAATCATCCATGATTATAGATATGTAAGAGAAATCCAAAAGAAAAATCCAAAAAACAGTCCAAAAAGCGTATGCCAAGCCAACAAACAAAGGGTACTTCACCAAATCCAAATCGTCGGCAACGAGAACGAATTTTAACTATCGTAAGGACTGAACAACAGGTGTTGTCCAGCCGGCGACAGAAAATAATCTGACAAGAAAGGGGGACTGGTTCTTACACCCGCCTCCCAGCGGCGGGTAAGGTAGATCACCTGACCTACCGGTAGCGTGTGCCGCGAGTTTTGAATTTTCTGTCGTGACGTCAGAGACCTAAGCTAAGTATATATCTGGCAGGGAAGTTCATGTACAAAAATCATATACATGACTTAAGAGCCTTTGCCACCTCCATAAAATGTTAAAGCATCCCTCTGTGCTAGGTCATGAAAATTCCTGCAAGTTCCCCCTGATTCGAGTAACATTTCTTTTATACTAATGTAAGTAGACTAGGTATCGTTCGTTTTCTATAGAGCCCCTTATTCTCATAAGGAGCAAACTATAATGACTATAAACCTGAACACACCAACTTTTTCATAAGTCTTATCAAACAAAACACAGGTACATAATACGTGAGATACACTCAAAACACTTTCACAGTATACCATCACCATTAGTTGTTTCAACTTTACCCATACACCCCAAAACTCACTGACCCTTTTTACCCTGTCTATCAGACTTCTGTTGAATGATAATTTTATTCTTCTCTCTTGTTACTTTGGTCTGTGATGGTGGATGCTTTGCCGCTTGTTCAGCAGCTTGGATGCGTGTCCGTTTTGGCAACAACAGAGCACCTGGGCGAGAAGGCAGCAGAGGACGACGACGACCGGATGGATCTGCTTCTGGATGCACTGAACTAGTTGGCATGGGTTGATAAGATGGGCCTAGACAAAGACATACATTTAGTTCATATGAACACAAATATGATTGCCTTACTTATTATCACCTTAACATTAGTGTTGATTTTCTAATTTGATGCTTGTCTAAATGACTTGGTTTCCTCTTCATGATCTTCTTGAAACTTTTAGATCTCTAGCTGCTTCTTAGAATAAGTGCAAAGTGCGCAGTCAATCAATTAAAACACTAAAATAATACTGATAACAGTTCAAATGGCACCGATCTTGTTGAGGAGGGCATTTCCAAATCTGCCATTAAAATCATAATGACTTACTATGACACTTTTCAATTTCAATCACTGTGAACCATAGCTCAACAGCTTCTTCAGTTAGTGGGAATTAGTGTGCACTCAAGTGTCTGATATCCTTGACATATCCTAAATTCTTTACAAAACACTAACTAATGAACACATTGCTAACGCTGAACAGGTACTCAGTGGATTATTTTTAGCTGTAAGTAGTATATAGGAAGCTAAAATTGTCAACAAACTACCTAGTCATTTCTATAGCAACAATAATATCCCCATCAGTATGAAAACTTTTAATTACTAAATGAAGAACCAACAATTAACGTGATACAAAGCTAGTATGGTAGTCAAATAATCCACGAATACCAGCTGCTGGGGATGTAAATGATAAAAAGTCCTCTAAAAAACTATAGATGTGAAATCTCCTCAAGCCCATTCTACCTCAAGCACTTTATAAAACCATATAATAAAACAATTTTTACGTTCACACAGTACAAAAACAATCTAATAGTGCAAAAAAATTGTTCCTAAATATCTTAATCTTGGGCCACTTCTGAAAAAATTTTTTGACACTGGAAGCATTTACAGTTGTACTGAGGTTTCTGGAAATTTAATCTACTTCATTATTATCAACATTCTGTGCTTATAACTTTCAGTTTATCTAATATAGTTAAAAATAAAGTAATAAACAAACTGATTTTTCTATAATTTTGGAAAGCTGTAGCCAGATGATAACAATAAAAGCTTTCTTGCTTATGGATGAAAACTTAGATGAACGTATGCTAAAATCAAGATTTAAACATGAAAAATCAATTTTGAGATTTTTAAACTGACAAGCACAGATTAACTTGCAGCTTTGTCAAATGAAACTTCTGCCTTAAAGAGTATGAAGACTAGACTAAAATTATATTTCTCGTGTTACTAGTAGATGAAAAAATGACATGAATCCTGAATTACATTCATAAAAATCCAGACATGCAATAATGTTTCAAATGCACAATATATGATGATAGAAAAACAAAGCACATTCATTTTGAAAGAAAGTAAAGACTCAAACATATATTCAAAAGTAACAGCAATATTAGCAATAATAAAAGCTAAAAAATGGCTATGGTGTGATAATGCTGAATAATTATCAACATCTTACAGTGTATAATGATTCACATGATTTCTTTGTGCGATACCATACCATAAATGCACCTTCATCATCATTAAAAAAATGATATTGTTAGAATACAATAAAGTTTTGTACATACTTACCCGGCAGATATATACTTAGCTTATGTCTCTGACGTCCGACAGAAATTCGCTGCAGGTAGGTCAGGTGATCTACCCCCCTGCCGCTGGGTGGCAGGAATAGGAACCATTCCCGTTCTAGAACCAGATTTTCTCTTCCACCTGTCTCCCGAGGGGAGGCTGGGTGGGCCATTCATCATATATATCTGCCGGGTAAGTATGTACAAAACTTTATTGTATTCTAACAATATCATTTTTGTACATGCAACTTCCCCGGCAGATATATACTTAGCTGATTGACACCCTTGGTGGTGGGTAAGAGACAACTATTTACTGAATAGACAGGTAAACAACATACGTTGTAGGTAATAAATAAATAAAACCTTGGTTCCTACTTGTTCAGGCGGAAGATTCCATGGCTAATGCCCAGGAATCTGCTTCGCCTCAAGAGCCTCAGCGAGGATGTGACCTATGGCTAAGAGTTCTTGTGGGTCTGTCGATGGGGTCTTATCCATTTACTCGACAGAGCCTCTTACATGACAATATGCCTATGCCTAGTGGCATAATTAAGGAGCACAACACCGATCCCGATCACCTGATCCTAACACGAGGGTTAGTGCTTAAGTTGAAAAGAGTTATCCCCAAACTCCTTTCAAACAACCCAAAGAAAAAACACGACGTTAAATAAAATTTAACTCACTAGTTAAGGATCAGTATCGGCTCCCTATCCCAGCAATGTATCCGCAGACACGTATCAACCAAGAGAGAAGGATCTCTCGTAGGTTATCTTGACATCCTTTGGATATGGGAAGTCAACACAGAGTTGCATCTCCCGTATGTGACAGCTAATATGTCCTTATGACATATTGTTAAGGAAAGAACAAGAATTCGGAAAAGCTCGCACTTCATGCGCTTTTAATTCTCAGCTGTTTGAAGGAATCATCAATGCACTTGTCAAGTGCTTAGGAGATCACATTGTCTCAAAGAAGGCCAGGGCATTCTTTGATATAGATCTTCTGGGTGAAGCCTGGAGCCTGGCTAGCGCTTCGTGCCTGGCAGGCGCCTAGCGCCTGTCTAGCACCTCCCGCCTGGCTGGAGCCTTGCGCCTGAATGGCGCCTAGAGCCTGGCTGGAGCCTCGCGCCTGGCTGGCGCCTGATTGGCTCCTCCCTCCTGGCTAGCGCCTCGCGCCTGGCTGGAGCCTTGCGTCTGGCTGGCGCCTTGCGCCTGGAGCTTGGCAGAAGACTTCATGATTACTGTCTATGAGTCTGCATGCCTCAAGAGTTTCAGCGAGGTAGGGACCTATGACTGACAAACCCTTCTGGATCATGTCAATGGGGGCTAGCCCGCTTACACGACAGAGCCTTCTCGGATCGTGCCAATGGGGGCTGACCCACTTACACGGCAGAGCCTTACCTGTATCATATCAATGGGGACTAGCCCTCTTACATGACAGAGCTTTAGGTTTCTCTTTACTGGAAGGAGCCTTGCACCTGGATGGATCCTCAATCCTGACTGGAGCCTAGCCTTGAAGGAGCCTGGCACCTGGATGGCGCCTGGCTGGCTTCTAGAGCCTGGCTGGCTCCTAGAGCCTGGCTGGCGCCTCGCGCCTGGCTTGGCTCCTCCACACTTGCTGGAGCTTCGAGCTTGGAAGAGTCTCTAGGCTGTCTGGCGATGTCCACATCGGACACTCTTATATCTGTCCGATTTGTTCGCCTCTGGCGCATTTGCGCCAGGTTGGAGGCCCGCTCCTTCTCAGTATCCGACCATGACAGAGTTCCTTGGAACTGTCCGCCTCTGGCGTTTTTCGCCTGTATTGGCATTTGGCGCCTGGCTGGCGCTACATTGTCCGAGAGTCCTGAACAACCACATAGTCTATCAGGAGACTGGAGAAGGGTGAAAGAAATTCTTCTCCTTTGAGCTTTTGGCCCCTGGCAAGGGGAGGTGATTGTAGTCAGCTACATCCAGTAGACGACAGGATATCTAACAATACGAGAGAGAAGAGTCTTCCTCCGAGGAGGATCCTTCGTGAATACTTCCTTTGCTAACGAGATCTCTTCTTACATGTTGATGAGGTTCCTCGTTGCAGAATCTTCCCTATCCTTGCCCGAAGGAAGGGAAGGAGTCTGGAAGTCGAAGGAGACTCCGAGCTGAAATTGGGCGGAACCCTGATTTCTAGCTCTTATTGTATCCTTCTGAATACCTTCTGGGAAGCATTTCGAGCCCTCATCGCACCCCAAAGACTCTGTAGGCAAACATTTAAACCATCTCTTCTTCTGTAGATGAAAAAGTAAGTACCCTGCCTGGGCAACGAAACTTCTATCTGAAAGCGTTGCGTCAGGAATAGAGGGTTTTAGTTCTTTTGCCAGACATACTATGCTGGCAAGAACCCATTGCCGAGTCTCCATTGAATCTGATGCGAGATTCCAATGCACAAAAAATTCACTTGTCTTCTTGGTCGTTTAGGGCTAAGAGAAACAAAGAATTCCTTCATAAACTTTCTCAAAGAAGTTTGATGAGGAGCAGTTCCATTTTGTCGGAACACGGAATCTGTGGCCACAAAAAGATCCCATTCGAAGTACATGATACCCTACTCTTGTCGTATTGCGGTATCGTATAAGATCCCGAAGATCTTAATCTTCTGTTATCTCTAATTCCCCTTGTAGAGACAGAGTATAGCCTTTTACTGCATTCTTTGATAGCAGATATATACCTAGGTGATTCTTCCCTCTAAAAGTGAAGAAAGAACCTCGCTATGTGGTTCACAGAGGTATCGGAAGAGGACAGTTTCCTCATTCCATCTAGCACGATCTGCAGCAATTCTATGTCTTAGCCATGACTATTGTCATTTACCTTGAAAAATCCTCTCATTCATGTCCACTTCTGGTCAGTCTGCACGCGGACAGACTCAGAGTGGAGAGGTTTTTCAGGTCTATTTATAAATCGATTCTGATAGAATATCCAGATACTTGGAAAAGCCTTACGAAACATGCTGTGAGAAGAACGTGACTTCTGTGAATCCAACCTCTCTAAGGCCAAAATGAGGCATTCATCCTCTCTTCCTTTGACGCCCATTTATCTTAATATCTGTTAAGAATTTATAACTAGGGGAAAAAAGACTAAAGTTTATTCCCCTTCTTTAAATTAAAGATGTCGTATATTGCTACCTCTCTTGGTTCGAGGAAAAGGAAGCAGTCTATAGGAAGCCTGTTCGTCTTCTACCTTGCGAAGAGATCTATGAAGAAGACTTTCCGCAGGTTCTCAAAACTCTTTTCAATAAATGTTAGACATACGTTAACAGTTATTGTCTTCGATCGAGAAGGTTCTCACGGACATGCAAAATCTTGCATCGAACCTCTTAAGGATCGTTACGTTCCGTGTCTGTTCCCAAATAGGTTCGCTTTTGTTAACGCGAACAGGGGCGAAAAAAGAGATTCTCGATGCTCTTTGCGATATGAGAGTCGTGGAATTGGCCTAAGTGATTAAAATAAATCATTTCATCATTCCTTGTAAGCGACCCCTTTCCGATTAAATGGGTAACGAAATCAGGAACAAATCTTGCCGTTACCGAGCCTCCGAGAGGCTACTGGTTTGTTTGTTTGTTTGTATGGTGTTTTTACGTGACTTCCGAACCACGTCGAGAGTGAACTTCTATCACCAGAAATCCACATCTCTCACTCCTCAATGGAATGGCCGAGAATCGAACCCGCGACCACCGAGGTGAGAAGCAAACACCAAACCAACCACTACTGGACTCTTAGGTTAATAACTCGCTAAAACGAGAAAATATCTTGGATGGTGCTTCTGGCGCACTGCGCCAGGCTGGCGCTTCTGGCGCAATTTGCGCCAGGCTGGCGCTTCTGACGCTTTGCGCCAGGCTGGCGCTTCCTTCTAGTTCTTTTAAGGTTATGTGCCAGAACATCTGTGCCTTTATGGTACCCGACATCCTTCACGTGTTAATTCCGTTCTTAGTAGGAAAAAACTTTTATATACGTAGTATAGTCCATTCAGGGAAACAACTTCTGCCACTAAGAGAATGTTTCCCATCCGACTCACCCATCTTCTCTTGAGCAATATCCGATTCTAAAAAGGTTGTGTGCGTTTCTCGAAAGGATGAGAGAATTATATTATATCGTGCTCTGCCGTATTAGAATCCTTTATAATACTGTCACATTGTGGTAAACAGCCTTAAACTAGGAAACCTTTGTAAGGATACTAGGAATTCTGTAGTTAACCTCGGTATGTGCATAAGACTTGACCATACCGTAGTCTTAAAGTGAATTCTCTTCTACTACATTCATCTTCTCACTAAGCATGTACTCTAATAAGCCATGCTTTCGTAAGCATGAGAGCATCATATAATATAGAGTTCCGCTGCGTTAGAATCCTTTAATAATGTTACCTACGGTAAACAGCATTGAAATGTTGTAATATCTTTCTTATTAAAAGCTTCTTAGCAAAAGGCAGACAATATTTTATTTATGTTTGCTTAACTATCCCCTCAATCCGAGGCTAAAACCGAGATTGTAGGGGAGAGACACGGTTAGTTATTCCATCCCGCAGGAGAGAGAGACATGTAACCAACCACTCATGACCGCACCTACATGTTACTCGTTGGTCTCTAAGGCGCGATAGCAGTCTCCGTTAGCCGTCTGGCCTTACTCTTCCAGAGTTGCCAGCTACTCCATTAAATAAAGGAATCTTATAAAATTATTATTGAACTTCAGGAAGTTCTTATTAATGCATATTTAAGCGAAACAAGACTTCGATAAATCTAGAAGCTAAGTAGGTGTTGTCTTAACAATCCCTTTAAGCGTAGTCCTTCCTAGGAAATTCCTGGAAGGATACTGGTAATTGAGTTGCTCTGCAAAGAAGTAACTACGGTATGTGTGATTTGCCGTATCGTATTCTCATACAGCAGATACTCTACTACCTTCTTTCCCTGCCGAGGCAGATAGAGAAAGGAAAAATTTTTACTGTCTTCGTTCTTTTCGTTAATAGAACGATAGAAAGAGTATATATATCTCCTTGAGGAAGGAAGTTAATCCAGGAACTCTTTAAATCTTCGTGATTTCCTCATAAATCGCGGAAGAGACAGAATTCCTGTTCATCTGTAGGGTTTACGGAAGGAAGTAGATATTTCATATCCGCCATCATACCCAAACGTCGATGATATTCTTATAAGAAAAACTCCCAAAGCTCTTGCCTCTTCATAACGAGGGAAGAGCATGAATGAAGGAGAGAGTCCGCATTGAGAGGAACTGCCAAACACAGGAGTCTTCTGAATAATGAAAAAATGGCTTCTCTTAGTATCAGAATCCTTCTGACAAACGCGACAGCCGCCTGTGCGACATCTTGCACCTTTGCCAGGGGAAAGTTGCTAAAGTTAAAAACTCAAAGAGGAGCCTCGCGACTGACCTCTCTCTCATAAGAAGATTTGGAATATTCTGGCGCCTGGCTCCTTGTGCCTATCGCCTGGATAGTTCCGCGCGCCTGGAATGTTCCGCACGCTAGAAAGGAGACTCGCTCCTGGAACGTTCCGCTTGCGTGGAAGGTCCCGTGCGCCCTGATAGTTCCGAGCGCCTACTAGACCCCTTTTAGAAAGAGTCTCTTGCCCGGAAATGTTCAATGGAAGGATCGTTCTGATTGCCACTGTACTATAAGGTTCCTTGCTCTAGCCGTCTGTTTTTCTGGCGCAATTTGCGCCAGGCTGGCGCTTCGTCTCTTTGAAGGCGCCTTGCGCCAAGAAAAATTTTCTAGAACGCCGCTCGCGCTCAGTTGCTAGAACGCGGCTTGCGTTTGGTTGTAGGAACGCGGCTCGCGCTAGTCTGTTTTCTGGAACGCGGCTTCCTAAGTTCCTGGCTGGCTCTTGCTCAGTGTTCTCTTAGTTTTCAGAGAACGCGCTAGATCATCAAAACATATACATTCTTCGTCTTTTCGGATGTAAGATGAAGAGACGCACTTTTTTAAGGATGCCTTTTCAATGGCTATCCTTGGCAGTCTGGGACGCTCTACAGAACCTGCCGAGGGGACGCCTGACCGGTGGGGATTCTCTGAAACCTCCTTACGGCTTTTGACATTCCTTCTCCCCTGGGCTTGGGAGCTTGAAAGAGGTCTAGGCCTGAGAGCGAGACAGAGCCTTCAGACGCACCCTCCACTGCAATGGGGAACACTAGTAATCACTTCTTACCTTTTAATAGCTCGCATTTTGAGCCACAATCCTTGTCTTCAAATTGCAATTATGAATTTGAAGTTTCTGCGAAGTAAGAAGGTGATGAGGATGCAACACTACTAGTACTGTTAATACTCTAATTGCTCGTTAGTACGAGTTTCCAAAAAACTTTTAAAAGAAACGTATCTAGTTACATGCTTTACTGACTCCCTAAAGTAGGAAGTCAGTATATTTCCTCAATCAATTCTAACACTTATTACACGTATTAATGAATAAATATTAATATTTCCCTTTCTTGCAAACTATGTGAGTGTCTACCGAAAATTTCGGTAGTTACACGTCATATATTCTTCGAAATTTTCGAAGCCAAATTCATTAAAAAGTTAATAAAAGCGTATGCCGAACCAAAGACCCAGTACTTCCCTGCAAAAGACAGCCCAGAAGATCGATGGCGATGAAAAACGAAAATCAAGTCAGGAGGTAGCAACAACATATGTTGACACTACCGCGACAGAGAAAATCTGGTTCTAGAACGGGAATGGTTCCTATTCCTGCCACCCAGCGGCAGGGGGTAGATCACCTGACCTACCTGCAGCGTGTGCCGCGAAATTCGAATTTCTGTCGGACGTCAGAGACATAAGCTAAGTATATATCTGCCGGGGAAGTTGCATGTACAAAAATTATGAATTCAAGTACAATAGACTCAATAGCTAAGAACTCAATAAAACAATTTTTTCAACTAAATGCATGAGTAAAGAATGTTGAAAATATTGCAAAACTTCCAAATTAAATTACATTCATGGATAAGAAAATTCATACGTGTAACTTTTGGTGGCTCCTCAAATATTATATTCAGCCTGTTGCAGACAGATGTGTTAACCTAACTACATCTGCTTCTTTCATTTGTTCCTCTTAAGTGCACTGGTCTGTGAGTCAATGGGAGGAGTAGCACCAGTGTTGCTCATAGTCTCTTGGCTACCATTCAGAATGGTAGGTGATCTTGCATGCTGATCAATTGAAGCACTATATTTTTTTATTCTATGCAGGAGTTAATGCAGCAATAATATGGGCAATTAATATTTCTGATTCCATTTGTTTCTTTACATTAAAGCCAGGATTCCTCATCACCAAAGCAGAGGAGAAAGTGATATCCCCACAATGGCTACTGCAAAGAAACATGCTTGCAAAGCCATGCTCCCAGCACTTTAAAGACTTTGCGACATTCTTAAGGAGTGAGTCCATTCCTAAGACTATGATGTTGAATGAATAGTCTGCATGCTAAAACCAATCCCCTACTAGATCGCTGAGCTATCCACCGTCAAATGTGCTGGGCTGCTCTTTGCCAATTCACCAATCTCTTCCTTTTAAAATTATTTAGCTGCTCATTCTCCCAGAGAGAACCCTTTCATAAGACTCAAACTGCTCTTCATCTAACTTCTCATGGACCAAGCAATGCATATCCTACAAACTTGAGCTAGTACTCAGCTTCAAAGGGCCTTTACCAACACCTCTTCAAAGGACTCAAGCAATTCATCCTTCATCCTCACAAAACAGAAACTTTCAACTTACTACCCAGTCCTAAGTCATGTTCTACATATATTCAGATATCCTTGACTGCCTTACCATTCTTCTGGATTTTGTACTTGACTGGTAAAGCATTCTTTAGTAACATGTTAAGCATAAAATATCTCCAATAACATCCTAAATGCATCATCATAAAAAGAAATTACAGATATAACTATGAGATCAATAGAACATAAATCACTACAACCAAGAACTATTAAAATGCAAACACAAAAGACAACTATACATAAAAAAATATACAAAAAGAAATTAAATGACAAAAACTAATTTATATAGTGTCATAAACCATACCAAAATTACTGTAATGCATTGCCCAGCAACCCTAAATGCTACTTCCCCAATAATACTACTAGACAAAACTACCAAACTAAGTTTTCAATTAAATCAAAAACTTAAAAATAAACTAAATTTCTATAAGAACAATATACTTACCAGGCTCATCATCTCTTAATCTTTCATTTCTTGATTCTTCACTATATTGTCGGATTTTGGCCTTCAGGTCGCGGCTGAGTTTCTTATAGTAAAAGAGTTGAGTTTCCATTTCTCTGAGACGGAACTCGTGAGCTCCTGACCCTAAAATGATAAGATATTGTTAACTCTTAGCAAATTAATCCTATGATTAAAGCTCTTACATCTGTTAACAATTCTCCCACATCTAAATACAATAAAAGACATTTCAAGGGACTTTCTTAATACTGGACTTCAAGTGGAATAATACAACTGTTCGGAGGAATTCTTGACTGTACTTATTTTTTGTTTAAATTTTAACCAACAGCTGAATAAGAACCTAGAATTTGCTTAGGTGAGGTAGAACAGAGTCAAACAAGTAAATATGCATCTAAAAAGTTTTGAATTCACTGACAGAGAGAGAGAGAGAGAGAGAGAGAGAGAGATTCTACAATTAACTTCACTGATAATGAAATTCATGTACTGTATAAACCTTGCTTTAAAATCTGGATCAGGACTTTACTCGAGTTAATATAACCTCTATGCAATCAGTCAGCAATTGAACATACACATAGAGAAAAAAAAAGCTGTTGTTCTAATTACCTATTAACATGGAAGAATTTCCTGAGATCAAAGAGAACACTAAATATTATGCAACGAGTGATAGCATGCCTCCTTCAAGCAATAATTACTACAACTGATTCAATCACAGTTCATCAAACCCCAGATTTCAATTATTGCTAAAAAATGAAGTTGAGCATTTATGGAAAATAGAGCTTATATATAAGAAAAGTTCAACTATCAAATGTTAATAAAGTACAATTATGGGGATATTAACCAAACAAATCAGCCTAAGGGAGATATCTATATACAATATATGATAATTACTTATTTACCTCTGACTTTTAATGCTAACTCCTGTGAAAATATGTTATTGTTATAATACAATTAAGTTTGTTCATACTTACCTGGCAGATATATATATAGCTGTATTCTCTGAAGTCCGACAGAATTTCAAAATTCGCGGCACACGCAGTGGGCGGCCAGGTGGTAGTACCCATTCCCGCCGCTGGGAGGCGGATACCAGGAACCATTCCCATTTTCTATTCATATTTTATCAGTGCCACTGTCTCCTGAGGGGAGGTGGGTGGGCACTTTAATTATATATATCTGCCAGGTAAGTATGAACAAACTTAATTGTATTATAACAATAACATTTTGTTCATGAAACTTACCTGACAGATATATATATAGCTGAATCCCACCTTCGGATGGTGGGAAGAGACAGAATAGGATTTTTAGGAAACTAAATTAAGTAGATGATATACATCTTGGTTCCTCACCTGTTAGCATAGCCGACTTCGTGATTACTGTCACCAAAGTCTGCTTCTGCTTTACTAGAGTTGCCAGCGAGGTAGAGACCTGTAATGCTGGTGCGCTCTAGATGATCTGTCAACGGGGGCGTGACCACAATGTGACTAGACCATATGACCATACTTCTGAGGGCAACGAAGCTAAAACCACCACCTGACCTAACCTATCAAAGTTAGTTCCATAACTTCTAGGCTAAAGAAAAGGAACGCGCCTCAAGCGACCAACCATTCAAAGTTAAAAGCACACCTATCCCTTTTCTATAGGATAAGATTCGTGTTGCTTCCTGCCCCCAAAAATATATCTACGGATATGTATGGTCCTAGCGACTTACAGATCTCAAATGTCGTCTTCACATCCCGTTGGGAGTGTGAAGCGAACACAGAGTTGCTTCGCTAAAGCGTGGCACTCAGGATGTTACTGAGTGTCATGCTCTGTTGAAATGCTTCCGAGGCCGCGCCCTCACCTCTTGAGCATTCATATTAAGAAAAAATCTCAAATCTTTATGCAAACATAATGAATGAGACTTTCTTAAAAGAACTCCTTGACTATAATGCCAGGGTGTTCTTGGACGTGAACCAGTCTGGTCTTTTTACGGAACACCGCAGATTGTCCGTTGACCTCGACTTTCTATAGTTTTATCAAGATAAAACTTGAGAGACCCGACAGGGCACAGGACTCTCTAATGCCCTTGCCCAATAATTTGTGCCATACCCTTGGTCTCCAAGCCTTCGGGTCAAGGGTTAGACAGGTTTTCGTTCTTACCAAGAACGGAAGGCTTAGAGGACAGACCGCATTATGTCCTTTAAAGCCAAAACCTCTGATGATGGCTAAAACCTCACTAACCCTCTTTGCCGTGGCTAGAGCGGTTAGAATGTTAGCCTTTCTGGTCACGTGTATTAAGTTCGCAGAAAGGATAGGTTCGAAATGCTCTTGGCATCAGAAACTCAGACTACGTCTAAGTTCCATGCCGGAACCTTCGATCCAGAGAATTTCAAAATCTCCACAGACCTCAAAGATCGTGAAGCTTTGTTGTTTGACAGAACCGAATCTCTGAGCCTAGAGGCCGTCAACAACATATTTGCATATTCTACAATAGTTAGGACTTCTAGCTTATCTCATACTTCAGACGGAAAGATAGAACCATAAAGAAATTCACAGAGGTCGAGGTGGAGGAACAGTCATTTTCCCTTCACTATCTCCAGAAACGGCCCCCTCCGATTGAACACTGAAAATAGGCAGCACTGCTTTGCCTTGGCCAAGAGACTGCCATTAATCTTGAAGATCTTATCACTTCTCGATAGTCTGAACGCCTTCAGACTCAGAGAGGAGAGATATTAGATACTTCACTAAGTGACGATGTTAGATTACACCGATTCTCTCTGAATTACATGACCTCTGTGAATCCAACCTCTTAAAGGCCAACATGGTGGCGACTAATGCTAATCCTCTAGGATCATGAATAAGGGAACAACTTAAGAGAAAGCTCCTTCGTCTTCAATATTACGAAAACTTAACGAAAGGACGCCCTCAGTCTCTCCTCAACTTACGACATACTTCTAAGTGAGGATTACTCAGACGTCAGTAGTTGCTGCCTTCGATCGAGAAGACCCGCACGGACGTGCACTAGTATAACTAACCTCTTGAGGATCGTTACGTTCCGTGCCGAAGCCCATAACCAACTCTCTCTTCTTGAGCTATGAGAGAGCTGAGAAATTATCCGAGATGATTTGGACCACTCGATCAAAACTCACTCTTCGAGGAACTGGAGAGCCGACCAAATTGGCTTCCAATTCTTTCAGACAATGTGCCCGGACATCTGTTCCTCTGTTCGGATGTCTGGTACCCTCTCGCTATCACCTGAGGTGATCCTCAAGCCGTTGAGAGAAAATTAGAATTATTACTAGATCTTTGATGTTATTCCAATTTCTCCGTGAGGAAAAACTGTAGAGGTCTGAATTGCTGTTTATTCAGGGAAAACAAGCTTCTCCAGCGAGGAAATGGTCCCCAGCAAACTCATCCATTCTCTCACTCAGCCTGCTTCCTTCCCTAAATAAGGCTGCGCTTTGCATAAGCAGGAGAGCATTATTATAGTGCTATGCCGCGGTAGACTCGTACAGAATTCTGTTACAGTGCGGTAAAACCGCACCGAACAGGTATAAGAGATATCTTGTTGAAATTTTCTAAGTAAACGGAAGGCATGCTCATTCATGATTACTAGAAATTTCCTCAACCCGAGGCTAAAATCCATGATTGTAGGGCAGAGAGACGGCTAGTCAGCCATTCCCGCAGGGGAGAGAGACGTAACCAACCGCGCATGTCACAGAGCTAGCCGGTACTGCGTAGATCACAGTAACAGCAGCCTTGTTCATTCATCGTCTCGCACTATCTGCCTGAGTTGCCAGCTACTCCCTTTACGAAGGAATAGGTATGATATTGTCGAGCAAAAGGAAACTCTCAAGCAGGCATATTTAAACGAACAGAATTCGCTAAATACAGAAGCTGAGTTGGTGTTGTCGTAACAATACCTTAAGAGTTGTTCTTACTCCGAAAACTCTGGAAGGTTGAAGGGAGTGTCAATTAAATACATTAGAACAACAGTTCTTTCGGCTTCTATCCGTAGAGGTAAATACGATATGCGTATATGACTTGACCCATGCGTTAGCAAAATGACGCAAAGATAAACTACGTAAGTATTGTAGTAATTTGAACATCGAATTCTCTACTACATCTTTCCTCGACGAGAAAAAGAGAAAGAAAGGAAAACGACTGTCCACGTTCTAATGAATGAGACTTTTTAAAAGAACTCCTTGACTCTTTGCCAAGAGAAGGGAGTAATATTCGAATAAAGACCATCAAGTGAGAACCGAGGATCGAAAAGGACCGTTCAATGTTCTTATGATATTGGACATAAGACTTCCTGGGTCTAGTCTACAAGTCTTTTTCTTACTCCCCGGATGAGCCTCTGAAAATGAATGAGAGCTTTTCCGAAATTTGTTAATGAGAGTTTATCCGCTTAAACGATAAAAACGCTAAAATCTATGTCAATGAGAACTACCCCATTTATGAGGGGTCCCCCACTTAAAAGACAAAACGTTAAGTATCTTGACAATGGGGAAAACGTCCTTACTAGACAAAACAATTAGCACTTTGCTAATAGGGGAAAACCCTTTAACATGACCGAAAGTCACCCAGGAATCCGAGTATATAATCTTCCCGATTCTCAAAGAAATCGATGAAGAGGCAGGAGGGATCGAAGAAAAAATTCGGGTATGTCTCTCCGCTAACTCCGAATCCTTTTTTAAAAATTTCTGTAAAGGAATGTCCTGTGGAGAGTCCTGAAAAACCTCCTCTTGACGAGCGTTTAAAAAGCATCAAGCGTCCCAAGAAACGTCCTGAACAGCAATAAGACGCCGTCTACAAGTCTTTTTCTCTCGTAAAGCGTCCTGCCGAGCTTCCACCGAAGCGTCCTGGCGAATGTCCACAAAAGCGTCCTCATAAGCGTCCTGCCGAGCGTCCTCATAAGCGTCCTGCTGAGCGTGCTCAAAAGCGTCCTGCTTAGCGTCCTGATCTCGTTGAGCGCCCTGATGCATGCAAGGCCCGCCAAGAGGCGTCCTGGCGAGCGACGTTGAATATTTTCAAGGGACGTCCTCATGCGAGTCTCCATGGAGAGCCGCACGCTGCTCCTGAAGTGTGTGAACACTAAAGGAAGACGTACGGCTTTCGTCTTCAAGTCGGGCCTTAAAGACCTTCATACCTTCTTACAAAGACAGTGGCCGCCTGTGCGACAACTTGCGTCTTAGTAATGCAAAAGAACATCTCCAGAAACACACTCAGCAAAGGAACGCCGAGCGTCCGAAAGACACCCTCGCAAGGTGCTTGCCGAGCGTCCTGGAGAACGTCTCTACTTGTAGGACGTCGAGCACCTCCAAAAGCTTCCTCACGTCTAAATTGCCCTTCTTATGCCGAACCAGAGACATAAGTTGTTTGACTGTGCAAAGCAGCTTGCCGGACGTCAAACTTATCAGCTTGAACAACATCCTTTTTCGAAGTAAAGCGAACGTTACATAACATATACGGAGCGCCATGAGGAGAGGAGACGAATACTGAGTTGCTCCTCCAAAAGGTGGAATCAAGAATGTCCTTGATTACCATATTCTTTTGGAATGCTAGCGAGGTTGAAACAGCTCTAACTTCATGAGCGTTCACTCGCAGGAGGCTCAAATCACTCTTCTGGCAAGATGAATGAGCCTCCTTAATAATGTATAAATGAGCGTTCACTCGGAGGAGGCTCAAATCACTCTTCTGGCAAGATAATGAGCCTCTTCCTAATAATCCCTTAGGAAAAGAGCCAGTGCATTCTTCGAAAAGGGTAGATGTGGTCTCTTCCTGAGCACCATAAATTACCCGAAGGACCTCTTACTTCCTTCGTTTATGTAAATAAAATTTGAGAGCCCTGACAGGGCACAGGACTCTTTCATCCTCTCGTGACGAGAGAGAGGACGTGAAGCGTCCTCTTCTCTAAAGCTTCTTAAGAGGGCGCGAGTCCTTCCGAGAGCTCCAACCCCTGTGTGGGGAGGACGCCTCGGAGGACGAGAAGCAAACCTTCAAGATTCGTGCACGTGCTCGATCTTCGGCAGCCTGGGAAGCGACAACAGGACCTGCCGAAAGGAAGCCAGATCAGCGTGAAAAACCCGTAACCCTCCTTCGGCTTTTGACATGCCCTCTCCCTGGTTTCCTGGGAGTCCGACAGAGGTCTAGGCCTAGAGGCGTTATGGGGCCGATCTGACGTTCCCTCCTGACGAGAGAGAGGACGTGAAGCGTCCTCTTCTCTAAAGCTTCTTAGAGGGCGCGAGTCCTTCCGAGTGCTCCAACCCTTGCGCGGGGAGGACGCCTCGGAGGACGAGAAGCAATCCTTCAAGATTCGTGCACGTGCACGATCTTTAGCAGCCTGGGAAGCATCAACAGGTCCTGCCGAAGGGACGCCAGATCGGTGGGGAGCCCCCGTAACCCTCTTGCGGCTTTCGACATGCCCTCTCCCTGAGTCCTGGGAGTCCGACAGAGGTCCAGGCCTAGAGGCATTATGGGGCCGATCTGACGCCCCCTCCACAACACAAGGGGCACTACACTTCACAACACTGATTGGAGAGCGAGCACTTTTGTCTAAGATTACTTGATGTAATCCTCTAGCAGACACTTCTTCTAGGCCCGTAAGCCATACCACAGGGTTAGGCAAAATAAATCCTACAGGAGGTTAGAAGGTTCATTATTTCTAACTTCTGTTTACTGTGGAGGAAAACTCCTGATTCTAACACGCCCTAAAATGCGTACATGAATCCTACTTCTTCCGTAATCAGTCACACATTACACAATTACATTGATCTTTATGCAAAGAAAACATGTAAACGTCATATATACTAAGCGAGTGTCTACCGAAAGTTCCGGTAGCCTCACCTTACCCCATGCAGACAACAAAGTCTGAAACTAGGCTAACTAGCTTCAGACATCATATGCAATGAAAAAATTTAACTTATGATAGCGTATGCCTAGCCACAAATCCAAGTCAATAATCGAAAGAATAATTAGGATACTTAAGTGGCTAATGAAGTTCAAAATCCTAGGCGGAGGTCTGTAAACAGTTGTTTACCGACCGGCGACAGAAAAAATATGAATAGAAAATGGGAATGGTTCCTGGTATCCGCCTCCCAGCGGCGGGAATGGGTACTACCACCTGGCCGCCCACTGCGTGTGCCGCGAATTTTGAAATTCTGTCGGACTTCAGAGAATACAACTATATATATATCTGTCAGGTAAGTTTCATGAACAAAACATTTTTTTTTACACTAGTATTCATTGCCCTTGTTTGTAGTTAAAAAGAGATGCTATACAAGTCAAATGACTTACTTTAGCTAAAGTTAATAAGTAATAAATTTAGAAAATATACCTGATGAATCATCATTGAACTGCCTTAGAAGTGTTGCAATCTTCTGCTGATAGTCCCGCTGTTGGCAAGTAATTCTTCTCTCTACTTCCAAACTTGCTTGTTGGTATGCAGCTTTCAAGTCACTGATATATCTTGACTGTTCATCATACTGAGCCTAATTAATAGAAGTGGACACAATGAATAACACAATGATGGAAAAATATTCCTAATAGATAATAGAAGAATTTCTGATATAATATCTGAGTGTATGAACACAAATTCTACAAAATAACATTTTGAGAACAGGAACAAAAGGCAATATCTTTTTCAATCTCCGTAAAGTCAATTCTTAAGATACTAAGGTGATATATAAAAGGACTTTTCTCTGACCTTGATATTAGAAAGCTGCAAATAAATTTGTTTTTAATGAGAAAGTGTGGTAATTTAAGGGAAAAACAAATCAAAATAAAATCTAAGAATATGGAGGATTTAAAGAATTAAAGAAATGTAGTGTAAGTTGCAACATCTGAGCCTCAAGTCCTGAGGATTAACATTTAAAAACTTTCTGAGATTATTAATGGGAGAGTTCTTTCAGAAATATACAGTAATAACTGAGTTTCTGAGATTATTGATGGGAGAGTTTTTTCAGAAATATACAGTAATAACTGGTTTCTAATCAGAGACAAGAGGTTTTTTTTGTACACATGAAAAATCTAAACTAAAATCTCCACAGAAGTAAAATTTTTTCCATATAAAAGGAAACCCAAATGCAATGAGTGCGGTGCTGCCAATACGATATTTGTAGCATATAAAAATCTAGAAATTTATATTATTTTGATTAGTAAATATACAAGTATACCTCTATTTAATAATGTTTTTAGCAAAGTAATATAAATTAAGAGTTGAGACATTCATAAGATAGAAAAATTCTAATTCCTTCCATAGGCTGAGGATATATACCACCACTCAGGTGAAGCCCCATTACTCACCAGTTGACAATAGTAAATCCTTACCTGAGCAATATGAAACAGAACCAGATCAAACAGACTATAGGCACTGGGAGGATGCCTATCACCATAAAATAAACAATGGTTCACCACCATCCATCAATCATTAAGACCTCATTCTTAGTTGGAGCATCTCTAGATAGAATTATGTATTCTTATGTCACCCAGTTAGATGAAGCAGAAGCAGAACAGCTAAAAGCACCTGTTCATATATGGGAACCCTTGCCCCATCAATATGAAATAACTATCCTCATCACTGTTTCACAGGTCTGTTGTCTGTCAATGCTGCTATGAAATTCTTAGCTTTGCCCTAGAAGTTTGAAGTGATTATGTACTTTGTTCACATTCATTTTTGTTTCATCCTTTCAGTTTGTCATCATCCTGTAATCTAATTTTCCGTCTTTCCTAAATGTGCTTTTCTTCCTTTTATGATTAATGCCCAGCCAAATATTTAGTGAATTTTCTCTCATAACAATTTTACCTTGCACCCAGTCTATCATAACAATTTTACCTTGCACCCAGTGGCTGGTTTGTAGGCTTACTGACAAGAAATTTACTATCCTTTACACTAAGATGTTTTATGAGGAAGTAAAGAATATCAAGCTTCATAAATTATCTATTATAGCTTCAAAATTGAAAATAATCAAAGGACTTACCTCTAAGTCTGAGAAAGCAATTTCTTGTTTGCGGAACTCAATGCGAAGGTCAATCACTTTGTTAAAGTATTTTACAAGCAACGATCTCATTTCTTCCGGACAAAGATTCATTAGACGATCCATGAGATTATCCTGAAATGAATTTTCCAAAATTATTAAACAGTAAAACAAATCCAAAATAGGCCACAAAAAATTTACAGCATATTAATCACTACTAATTACAGTAGTATATATACCATTTTTGGAATTACTGTTGTTTTTTAACATATATATTAACTATATTGATAATTATACTCAAGTAATAGCTGATCTAAATATACAAAACTCAAAGCAAAACAAAATTACTATAAAAATGACTCGCTCTTTCTGATGTCATCTTGATATCGGAAAAATAACATACTGATACCATAAAGGTACAAAAACAGCCTTCTATTTTTTTTCCTAAGAACAAAACAATTACTTGTTAATAATCAAATTCTGTATTTCTAAAGACAGAAAGTGTTTGAAAACATTCTCATTGTTTCATGGCATGAGAAATAGTTTTGCAAACCTTTAATTGAACTGAACCAATATGAGATTGTGGGTAAGAAGCTAGCAATTAATTTTTTATAAATATTGCAACCAACATGACATAACCTTTCTACCACTATAGCCCATCATTTCAACACATGCATGACAATTATAATGGGGCGGAGTTGAAAGAATTCCAAAAATACACAAAGATTATCACCCACTCTGGGGTTGCATTCCAGCAAAGACTTGAAATGTGAGCAGCTCAAAGAGCACGGAATTAGTGAAACACAGTACCATGATCTTGAACATTTCTGTTTTTAAACATTTATGATGAGTACCGAGCAGCTATTCAGCCTATGACTGCAGAACTTGTCCCAGAAAAAAACTGAAATAAACAGGAATATCTGTGGGCCTGACAAGTAGCAATAAGAGGGTGCAAAATCTGTCCAAGTAGAGACTTTAGTGGGCCTTTTCTAGCTGTCCTGGTGTACCCCGCTGGATGACACTTTGTTCTTAGTTTGGGAGATGGGCACAGCAGCAATTTGGCTCAGATGAATTGACCAAAAACTCCAATAAGGAGCCTCTGACTCAAGTTGAAAAAGCCTCTAAGGACAAAGGGTAAGAGTGGTTGAAGAAGTGCGAGAAGGAAGGGCATGTTAAATGGAACAATTTCCCCACACATCATGAGCAGCAATACTTGATGGTACCATTCATTGATAAAAAAAAAAAATTCTGAATACCTCTGCATACACAAAACAAACAAATATTACTAGGCTGAAAATATATAAGACATGGAATTCTGAATCATTAGCAAAGGAATGCAGAATGAAGAAAGCACAGGACTCAGAAAACAAAGCACACCCAATCTCCAATACAAACATATTCTCAAGGGAGAATATGTTGCATTGCAGAGAGGACAATTTGGTTAGACTAGAAACTAAAAATCATTCATAGTGGGAAGTCAAGCAATAAGGAAGACTGAAGACAAGGTCATACCTGACTTAGAAGCTTTGCAGTAGACTTGAGTTCTCTAGTTCGTCCACATATAACCTCATTCTTATACTCGATAGCAGCATCAACTGCTTCAATGGCTTCATCGAGCTCAAGCAAGCGTCTTTCTTCCCTTGTTCCAACTCCTCTACCTCGACTCTGGAAATGAGCATGATGCTTTATTAAAACAGAATTACAAAATGGAGAGCAAAATAAGCTTACTGAAAATCAACTTTCAAAACTGATACCCAATCATTCTCAATATACAATTTCAGATGAGCAATCAACAAAACATCAGATATCTAGCTCCAGTGATACAATGCCAAAATATGGCTTCTGTGATAAAAAAGCTATCTTCAGTATTCTAAGTGCCACATACAGTAATAAAGCATACTGTAGCTATAATCAAAATACCTTTAACCCTTAAACGCTTAGTTTTCAAGATTAAGAGTTCATTTTTGGCTCCTTTTTTTGTCATTGCCTGAAGTTTAGTATGCAACTATCAGAAATGAAAAATAATATCATTATCATATATAAATAGTATTGGGATATATGACAGTGCAAAAAAAATTTCATATATAATTGTATACAAATCGCGCTGTGAGCAAAAGTTAAAGCTAACGAGTTAATTTTTTTTGTTGTATTGTACACTAAATTGTGATCATTTTGGTATATATAGCACATTGTAAAATGATCAAGGCAACACAGAGAAAATATTATCACAAAATGATGCATGAATTCGTAACGCACGGACGTAAAAAAAAGCAGTTTTCAAAAATTCACCATAAATCGAAATATTGTGCTAGAGACTTCCCGTTGTTGCAAAATGAAGGTAATTGCTTGAATATTACTAGACTGTAAGTGTTGTAGCTTACAATTGGAGTTTTCGACCATTTCGGTTGAGTTAAAGTTGACCGAAGGACGAATTTTTTCTATTTATCGTTATTTATATGAAAATATTTCAAAACTGATAAAAGCTACAACCATGGGTTGTTTTTTGTTGTATTCTACATGAAATTGCACACATTTTCATATATAAAACTTTATGTAACGGCTAATTTAAAATGGTGCAAACATTACGACAATCAGACGAAAAAATTTATGATTTTTTCGGAAGAGTTACTGTGCGGACATAAGGAAAAAGTTTATTTCATAAATTCACCATAAATTGAAATATTGTGCTAGAGACTTCCAATTTGTTGCAAAATAAAGGTAAATGATTGAATATTACTAGAATGTAATAGTTTTAGCTTACAATTGCGTTTTTCAATCATTTCAGTCGAGTCAAAGTTGACTGAAGGTTGAAAATTTGGCACTTATCGTTATTTATATGAAAATATTTCAAAACTGATAAAGCTACAACCATGGGTTGTTTTTAGCTGTATTCTACATGAAATTGCTCACATTTTCATATATAAAACTTTATGTAACGGCTAATTTAAAATTGTGCAAACATTACAACAATCGGACGAACAAATTTCTTATTTATTTCGGAAGAGTTACCGCACGGACATAAGGAAAATATTTTTTTTTTTCATAAATTCACCATAAATCAAAATATTGTGCTAAAGACTTCCAATTTGTTGCAAAATAAAGGTAAATGATTGAATATTACTAAAATATAAGAGTTTTAGTTTACAATTGCGTTTTTTTACCATTTCGGTTGAGTCAAAGTTGACCGAAGGTTGATATTTTGGCACTTATCGTTATTTATATGAAAATATTTCAAAACTGATAAAAGCTACAACCTTGGGTAGTTTTAGTTGTATTCTACATGAAATTGCACACATTTTCTTATATAAAACTTTATGTAACTGCAAATTTAAAATGGTGCAAACATTATGACAATCGGACGAAAAAATTTATGATTTTTTCCGAAGAGTTACCGCGCGGACGTAAGGAAAAAGTTTTTTTTCATAAATTCACCATAAATCGAAATATTGTGCTAGACTTCTAATTTGTTGCAAAATAAAGGTAAATGATTGAATATTACTAGAGTATAAGAGTTTGAGCTTACAATTGCGTTTTTCGACCATTTAGGTAGAGTCAAAGTTGACCGAAGGTTGAAGTTTTGGCACTTATCGTTATTTATATGAAAATATTTCAAAACTGATAAAAGCTACACCCTTGAGTTGTTTTTTTGTTGTATTCTACATGAAATTGCACACATTTTCATATATAATACTCCATGTAACGGCTAATATAAAATGGTGCAAAAATTATGTCAAAGTGACGAAATAACTTCTGAGATGTGTCGCTGATACTTTTTAGTGTGAGAGGAAAGAAATTCGCGCTTGCGTGCCTGGGTAACGTTTGTAAACAAAACAACGCCTTGATCCGTGAACTCCCAGCATCCCCCAAGGCGCGTGATTCAAAAGTTTTCGCCTAGTAGGCCTATAACTATTTTTCCGGCAAATTTTTAAAAAACTTTTTTATATCGACGTACCATACGTTCAATCGGCACCCAACAGACAATTTATATCGACGTTTAATACGTCCAATCGGCGTTAAAGGGTTAATCATACTTTGCCGCGATAGGAAAAAATAGAAATAGTATGTGGAATTCACCTAAATCAATTGCAAATTCACATCTCGATAATTAAAACAGCAATAACCTCACTTTCACAAAAATTACAGGCTTTGGGATGCTTGCTATTAACTGTCTATCGTCAAAGTTTAAAGTTTAAGTAACTTTATATTTTAAGCATATAATGACATTTATAAAAACAAGCAGCATAATATATGAACGTTTTTATCACAAAATAAAAATATGACCCTATGTATGTGGACAACGTAAGTAACATAATCAATTTGTTTTGTCCTTTCCACTTAAGAATGTAACATAAAGACAATAAAAAAGGGTATCTACACTAAAAAACATTGAAAAAATGAGAATGACCATAGCGTACAACACAGGTGAATGCTTTTATGGCCAGTGCTGGAGAATGTGCAACACTCATAAGTGTACAAAATAATACAGTGTCTAACACTGTACAGATGTGAATGTATTTCTACAGCAGTGGAGTGTTACTGAAACTGTGATTGTAAAAAAAAAAAAAAGCATTCAACTTTAATAATTACTCATGTGAAAAATACAAGAAAGCAAAAAATCTCCATGTGTGCAATAAAGGAATGCAAACTTGTGTATCATCCACATCTCCAGCAACAGGAGTTATACCACGTGAATGTTACGACACCTTAACCGGTTCCTTCCGAAATTGCATGAAATATACAGTATCTCACATTTGTTTGTTTTATACAATATGATTTTCTAAACGTTAATGAATTTTCCTGAATACTGTTTTTGTCACTGTTACACTGTATATTTCAATGCACTCCAAGCAAGGGTGATAAAAGTAAATACTACTACACTAAAATTTAAGTTCTCATTTAGTATATAAACTTTTGTGCTGTGTTTCAACTTCCCCAATGGTATCAACAAAGCTTGTGTAATTGGGAATGCGTTGAAATGTAGGCTCAATTCCCAAGTTGAAAGATTTCCAACATGAAAATTCACACTCTGACTGTCCTTTGCACTTACTGATACGATTACAACTATGAAGGCATGAAAATACAATTATAAAAAATTAGAAAACCCAGCATGGTCAGCAAAATGACATTACTCTTCATATTTACTCTGCAACACAAATCCTTCACTTTACTAAAACAGCAATAAAAAAAAATATGAGTGTTTTATTCTGCACATTATTAACATCACAACCAATGCTTGAAATCAGAAATAATGTAAAAATATACAATGAAAGATACAAAGTAAGTCAGGATCAATACCAAACCTTTAATATTAAAACTTACCCTATGAATTCTTCTATCCAACTTTTGCCTGCGCACCATGAGAGAATCTCTGGCAGTACGAAGGTGGGAGATTTCTTCTCGCAGGTCAGACTCACGTCGTTCTATGAGGTTTTCTGAGATTTCATCCTCGTCAACAGCCTATTTTGTTGAAAAATACAGAACTATATACTAATCAATTTAAACCAATTAAACCAAAAGAACATAGAGAGTACAATAATACTGGCTGATGTATTGGGGAATATTAGATCAAGTCCCAAGAGAAACTCTCAATCCATTTTCTAAATCTTAAAATAAAATAGGGCCAGCCTTATAAGACAGAAATTTCAACTCAGTGATCTGGTAAATTACTTAAAAACTTCAAAAACTGAATAATGGCAGCAAAAATCTCAAAAATACCAAGTCTTGATCAGCAATTTTGAATACATAAAAAAATCTTACATAAAACTTTTTTCTTCCTATGAGATTTGGCTTCACATGTAAGTGGGCTCATTAATGTGACTGTGATTTCATTAAACTACAATTTGATATAACCATAAATAAATAATTCATCCTGAAGGTCTACATACATACGTAATAAGTTTCAATCAAATGCCAACAAACCTCAGCTTGAGTTCGTGATGACTGAAGTCTAAGTTTTTCTTTGTGCATACGTTCTCGTTGTTTGACTGCCTCCTCACGTAATTTCACTTCATTTTCCAACTGTTGTGTGGCTTCACGCATTTTCAAGATCCGTTCCTCTTCTTCAGCTAGCCATCCTCGATCACTGTCTGATTCAACCTCTTGCTAAAGAAGATTAAAATGAAAAAATTAGTTATAACTATACTGTAATGTGAAATTTAATTCCAAAATACCACAAACTACCTCATCTTTTAACTTAGTTATATAGTAAATGAAAACTCTCACTAGACATGTTACTGCACACAAAATAATGCTAAACTGGAGGTAAATTTAACAGAATGTTTTAAAAATACTGTTGCACAGCAACTAAAAATGGACAAATTCCATGATACAAAAGATACATAGTATGAACCCTTCAATAAAATCAGTTTAGTGAGAATAATAACTTGCCTTCATCCTTATTTCTAAATCTCTTATGCGACGCTGATCC
The DNA here is from genome assembly GCF_015104395.2 of Macrobrachium nipponense. Classification (NCBI taxonomy): domain Eukaryota; kingdom Metazoa; phylum Arthropoda; class Malacostraca; order Decapoda; family Palaemonidae; genus Macrobrachium; species Macrobrachium nipponense. The sequence continues at coordinate 52,259,450 of NC_087220.1, forward strand.
ACAAACAGCTGCTGCTCCAGCTCTTCTTTTCGTTGCATCTCTTCCCTAAGTCTGATCTGTAATTCTTCTTGTTGCCTTCTCATTTCTCGTACACTGTTCTCCAATTCCCCTACCCTGAGGAGAATTGCAATGAATGAGATTCTCACTCACTTTCAAGTTTCACATTTCTTTCATACTCGCAATTATGGAAGAACAAGGGTAGTTGCAGAAGACTATACACTTCCTCATATATGTAAAAAAATATTCTCACTTAAATATTTAGAACAGCATTTTCTTTCACTTAAAAAAATCAATATTTTATGAGTGAAATCCTTTACAATTATGAAAAAATGTGTTCCAGTTCTTTTCTACACACAGCCATCCTCTATAAAGAACAGCGACTTTAGCTTTACTTCAGACTGACTTGAAATTCATCATCAGTTAGACCCTAGCAGAGAATTTTTCCTATGCCACGCCTTTCATCTAAAAATAGTGTGCATCCATCCAAATTATATCCTATCTCTTTCCTAACAGATGCAAACTTACTCTATCATTCAACCATTACATTATCATCATCTCAACCCAGTACTGTAACAGTACAATTTTGCATGCCAATCCAAGAGTGAAAGCATACTTGCTCAGCCATCATTATATACAACACATATGTGATGCATATCAAGATATAATCTTAAGATCAAATATCATGTCATATTTACTTAGAATAAAAAAAATTGTAAGAAAGACCAAATAGCATATTCTCCTATAGTCATCATTACTTTCAAACCCAGACCCTCATTAACTATAATACTTATGATTTTTTTTAAGTAGTATTCATTAAGCACAGATATCTCTCATAAAATTATCTTAACACCAATCTTCCTCAACAACCTGAATATTTACATATATAAAATGTAATGAAAGTGGTTGATACAAATTCACAATGTTTAAATATCTGCACTAAAAGTTACAATACATAATACAATTGTTAAAAAAACTGTTAACACCATTATTCTTACTTTGAATCTCCTTGCTGAGATATCAGGGACACTTTCTCTAAAGTGTTCAACTTTTTCTGGTAATGAGAAATCTCCTTCTTCAATGCATCGACACGACTGCGCAGCTGACTGACATCGGTGGACTCTCCCTCTCGATATTCCTAAAATGAAAATTTATCAATCTAAAACTGTACTCTCAGGATACTGCCTCTATAAATGCAATTTGATATGGTAAAAATAAAAATAGTGTATATTTCTTTACACAAATAGTAAATTACTTGACACCCATCAACCAATCAAGTCTGTTCAAAGAGATATGAAAGAATGTATAATAATCATGAAGATGTTGCTTCACTTGTAATTGAAACTTACTGCTAACTGGTTTTGAGCCTCTTGATAAAGTTGACGTGCACGCTGGACCTCTTTTTCTAAGCGCTCCATCTTCACTTCACACTTTCGTTTTGTTACTTCAGCCTCTCCTTCGCTACGCATCAGTTCACGAATAAAAGCTTCTTTGAGTCTGATGGTGGCATTCAACTGCTTCAATCTTTGCTGTGCTGCTCTTAACTCTACGCTAACCCTACGGATCTTACCCCTCTTGGAGTCCTGGGAAGCAGATAATCTTTTTACTTCAGCTATAATATTTCCACCAGCATTATCCTCATCATTTTGATTGACTTCAGACTTGTGTTTTGAGGTGTTTGAATCTTGCGACAATCTTGAAATGTCTGAAGGTGAATGGTCTCTGGTTTCACTTTCTCTGTCGGATTCTGAATCTGATATACTTGACCTTAACGACTGACTAGCATCAATAACGTCCTCACATCCCTTGAGGCTTTTTTCTTTCTGTATCACAGACGATAACTGAGATACCAATGAGGCATTGCGTCTCAGTGAATTACAATTAGCACTATCTCGAGTCTTTCTCGGAGCCATTTGAAGACCCCTGCGTGAAGTGGCCGAGTCAGAGCCTTTTCTGGAATGCCTGGAAGACTTTCTAGATTCATTTTTTGAATCACTTTTACATTCACTTAAAAGCTCAGACTTTCTTCTTTCTGCACTCTGCCTTACTTTGCTATAAGTATCACAGGAGTCTTGGACTTTTTCGACCTCCTCGTCCGTTATTGTTCGAAAACGACCCCTCAACACTGCCAACTGGTCATAAAACTCTTCTCCTAAAGAAGACATAGAAGACACTTCACTGTCTGAGTGTGGATCATCAGAGGTAGACAAGGTAACATTATTTCCTTCAGGTTCTGACAGTTCTTCAATTACCTCTAACACTCTATTAGCTGCACTGTTAAAACGCAAAGGTCCAAGGTCTGCACCAATACATTCCTCAGCCTCGGCTTTCATACAGAGCCAGGTTTCGATTTGCATTTTTTCATTCTGTGATACTGTAGTACTCTTGAGAATTTCAGACAACAAATCCTCTGCACTTGATACAAGTTGTTGCCACTGGGAGGCTGCAAACTGAAGCCTGTTAAAAAATAAGTACAAAACAATTTAGCGCTGGACTACAATTAACATTAAAAATCTATACCAACTACTACATCCTTCTATATAACAACTAATACTTCCAGATAAATAAAGAACATACATACACAAATTATCCATCAACCTCCCTATGTTTTAAATCACATCTTGAATTTCAGCACAATTTTGCACAATTACCCACTGTTTAAGGCTAGCTGTATATCGATAATTTGGAAATAATAATAATTTTTGGGAGTTATTAAATGAGACATGATCCTGAACATATATGAACAAATTAAAAGCAATTTGGTTCTATATACCCATCAAAATAAGGCTACTAATTACTTTCCTTGAAAAAAAAGGCTATAATTTATAGCTGAGATTATTCCATCTTAAACAAAAACCACACAACACTGATGGTTTTCAAACAATAAATTGAATTCTACCAAATATCTCACCAATATGAAAGGAACACTTAGTCAACAAACAACAATTCAAAATATGTACAGTAGAAACAACTTACGTTTGCACACAAAAAACATTTTCTGAAGGATTACTAATCAACTAAAAACTTCAAAAATATGTACATACTATGGCTAAAGGGGCAAAATTTCAAATGATATCTACGAGATACACAAAATACAAATTAGAGATGTGGGTAATAGATTCATACCTCTCTAAAGGCAAAAATCAATTCCATGACCTTCATTATCCACATATTGAAAATGTGATCAGATTCACATAACAGCCTTTTTTCACCTACTTTCAAAGTTTACAAATGTACAATGGTGTCTGTTTTTGTACATGCATAACCAATTCTACAAATGAATTAACCTTCTTCCCACTACTGCTGATAAAACTGATGACTTACTTAAAAACATCCTCCGTGTCAACAGATGCAGTTTCTTCTAAAGCAGTGACTGATGTCTCATTTGTCCCTAAAGATTGCTGCACGCTACTTTGAATACCCGTTACCATAGACTGACGACTTCCTGACTGGGGCTGTAAAATTCAAATATGCCGATACTTAAAGCTAAATGACAACCTGAGGACTAATAACCAAAGTAGTATTTATCTTGGGTTTAAGGAAACAATGTCTGCAATCACTAGTGATGTAACAATATTCATTACATTTTCAACTATCACCAATATCAAATGACAATTCAAGTGAAATAACAAAAACTTATCAGCAGGTAATCATACCACAGCAACATGCTTGACCAAATAAGTCTAAATGTATCTGTAAATCATTATCTCATATTGTCTTTAATATAAATAATCAATTTGTGAACCAAGCACCATAAAATTCATGTTAACCAAAATCTTGCACAAGGAATCTTACACAAATCTACTATGTACTTAATAAAAAAATTCCTCAGTATATGGCACCCTCTGAACATGAAAGTTTCATATAAAAAAGATAGTACTAGAAAATAACATTTTCATTATAGTATATCCCATAGTTTAATCACTAAACCATCAACTATTACTCTTTGGTAGGTCAGTTTCTGGTAAAAATACATTAAAAAGATTCTACAAATGTGATAAGCTCAATATGCAAATCTCCTTTTCTTCTCAATAAAAAAAATATGATAGGTATCTAAAGAACAAATATAACAACATACAGGAACTATAAAATAACAACATACAGGAACTATCTACAACAAAATTGACAGGATGGAATACTAACTACAAAATTAAGTAGAGTATAAGTTATGATATCAATGGATATTGGAGAAACAGATATTAAGAGTATGTGAAATATTTAATACATATTTAGATCACCAACCTACTGAACAATATACAGTAGTACTGACAAAAATTACTGCACAACAAATAAACGTAAAGCACCATACCTGAGTTGGAGCAGAAACTGGAGTGCCTGTTGCTGTAGATGCTCTGGCACTATTCTGAATAGCCATATTTACTGCAGGACAATTAAGGATGTACCTGGCCAAAGCTCCATACTTCAGTGTGTTAAAAGTTGCATCAAAATTTTTAGAAGAGGGAGACAAGCAGCAAACCATCAAACATAGGCTGTTACCTCCAAATGCATCCTGTAAAAATAATAATGAATAGGCACATGGAAATTTAATCCCACCTAAAATTTTACTGCCTATGGTATTTGGCCTACCTTGACTAAGTGGCAACCAATCTAACTATGACAAGTTTAATTCAAAACCTTTACAAAGAAAGCATCTGTCACCTTCCTTGAATTTACATCAATCCTCAGTTTTGTTCCACTTTCTTCCTCAATTTCCATCTGACTCAAGGCTTCATCTATGTCATCTTTTATCAATCCATTATGACTCTAAATCTAACCTAACATTGGCCATGGTTAAAACACCCAGTGGGGGTACTATCAGCAGCTGCCTTATGCAGCAAAATTTAAGACTGTTCTGAAGGTTCCTTATAGCATCCCCTTGATTGCCAGCTACATTACTCTCCTATTTTTTTATTTTTCCTCTATTTCCTAGATCATCTTTCCCCAGCTTCTCTAATGTTACCACACTCCAATTTCCTCCTCCCCCTTCAAAAAAAAACCCTTTCAGCAAGCCTTTGGAGTCTCAAATGTGACCCAAACTTTTTAATGAAACACAATAGCTAATAACAATCAATTTATAGTACAAACAGATTTACCTTGCTTTAGAAAACAAAGCCTTACCTTTAATATATGGGTAAGCCTTGATTCCCTATATGGTATATGTCCTACATAATTTTGATCTGCTAGACAATGTATGACACTGCCTAGGGCCTTCAGGTCAGAATTAAGAAAGAACGAATCCTCACTTTGAAGTCCATAGTCACCATAGCCAAACTGCATTAAACGCTCTGAGCCACCAAGGTCAACAAAATTCATACGAGAATACAGATATTTCAATTTGCCATCTGAAAAAAAGATAAAATTTAGATAAAATTTTACACTGCAAATATATCATGTCCAATAAAGGATCACCTTCCTACTCCACAAACCAGTTTGACTGTTCTACCTTCAGATACATACATTTAAATTTATCTTTTTAGTGAAAGCAGATTACATTAAATAAAATTAAAATGATGTACATGATTATGAATATGTAACTCACAAGGTAGAAAATATGGAACTAAACAACATAATAAAAGCAATTCTACAGGGTTAAAACATTGAAAAAAACTTGGAATGTTCCAATACAGCTTGCATTAAGTAAAAAAATGTTTAATAAGTAAAGTAATTCATCAAAGCCAAAATACAACAGCAAGAGCAGTAACTACTGACCATTCAGTAGCAGCTAATTTATAAGTACTAATATACCACATTTTTATCACTACTTTATGGAGATAAAAGAAACCACTAAATTTTCCCTAACACAATGAAAAATGCAAAAACATATGGGAAGGAAGCAAAACCCTTCAGTAACCAGTGGTGTAAATTCTGAAAAGATCCTAGTACAACGTGATACACAAATATGAGGGAGAGAGGTCTCCCAATGTAATAGGGATCTCACTTTTCAGTCAAATGCAGATAATCTAGCATTCTGGATTAGATCTAAATGAAATTTTGAAAACTAGCACAAGAGCTTTGTAAAACAGTTGGGTTGTGCTTCCCATGAAAACATCGCTGAATTTGAAGGTATTTTTGCAACATAATTGTAATACTTTTGTTCAAAATTTCTTGTCAAGATTTTGCATCTAATAATCTCATTCTTTTCTTACCAGGGTCCATCCACTGATGCTCTAGTATAAGAGAAAATATAGCATGTGAACTTGAAGGGTCATGGCTTTGCACTGCTGCAGTATGTCGATGGACAAGTCCTGCTTCAAGGCAGTTAAATACTTCAGTTATGTTGCTGCAATCTATGACATTTAGGCCTGGGATCACAACATTACCCTAAAAAATACAAAAAGAGAACCCTGTATAAGATTAAGAAAATTATTTCAAGGGATACTTCCCTTTCTTACAAATAAAAATTTTATGTGTAGTGTATAAGACTGGATGACAGTTTCTTTAACATCCATGTCATGTATCCCCTTTTCATATCATGCTTGAAATTAGAAATAAAAAACAAACTCTATTCATACCATATTATCCTCAAGTACATTGAGCTGCATGTACGAATTGGATGTAGACAATAAATCATACACTGCATCTCTCTGGACAACCAAGTAACTAACATGAACTCTAAACTCTCGACCTGGGCATTCCTGAAATTAAAACACAACAAAAAGCTCATTAAAACTGCTTACCCAAATCACCGCAAATTCTTGAAAATAAAACTGACATTTCATTAGCAAGTCATTCATTGATTGCAATTTAAAAAAGGACCACCATGACCTAACAGCCAATGAAAGATAAGTAAACCACATTAGGATAAAAATCATAACAGCTAGCTTTGGCAGTTTATTCATACCTTAATTTTTTTGTCTTCATTCCATCCTTTGTTGATTTAATGATTTAGACGAAGCTGTTGACATGAATTACAAAATGGACTCCAAAACAAAACCATTCAGAACCACCATTGCCAATTTTTTTACCTGATCCCTAAGCATATGTGAAGAAGCAGGTTTTGACGTAGGAAAAACCTATTTTTGGTAGTCACTGTTGAGAACCTCAAAGGAGTTACCCCTCCCTGGTGTGAGCCAGTGCCCCAAGGTGATCAGACTAATATCAAAGAAATATCTTTTAGCCTGGTCTTTCAGCTAGGTATTATGCCATAATGAGAAACACTATGGCAAGTGATAGAGTATAATGGATTCAAAAGACAAGAAGGCATTTTTTCTCGTCTTCAGCAAAAGCTGTACCCAGTTTTCCTACGTCTAAACCTATAGAAGTGACTATTGCGCATGCGCATCGGCCATCTTCTTTTATATTCGGGCCAGCAAAAGACAACATATCATTACTCTGTTGGTCAACGCAGGATGTACCTTACCCAAATCCCATGGTTTTTCATCAGAGAAGTGGGGGGGTTTTGAGGACTCAACAGCAACTATCAAAAACAGATTTTTCCTATGTCAAAACTTGTTTTTTAATCGTAGTAGCTGTTTCGTCCTCAAAGGAGCATTACAATGAAATTGACAGGTGACGAAAAACTTAAGCTCACAAATTTTCCTCCCAAATATCTCAAAGTTTTAAGATTAAAACATTTCAGGTCCAATGTCAAGTCACTAGTTTCAGTTAATAAGATAACGAAAAACACATAGGATATACTTTTAGCATAAAGTTCTGATATACTTTTAGCATAAAGTTCTGATATACTTTTAGCATAAAGTTCTGATATACTTTTAGCATAAAGTTCTGATATACTTTTAGCATAAAGTTCTATGGTGACTTACCTAAGTATGCTGGGTATGGTTGCGACCTTTACGCACCTTCCCCAGTGATAGTCAACATACTCACCCGTTAGGGAGACCCGTGTTTTTCTGTCGTGGTGCCTATGGGGTCAGGACTAACCATACCACCTACTGATGCACAGTGCACTCGAATTTGTTCCAGCTCATGGCAGTAGTGTTTTAAGAATACTCACTCTGATGACCACCCAGTACATCAGAAACTTCTTCAAATGATACATTTCTGAAAAAGGCCAATGATGGACTTACTTTCCTAAATTCATGTGATCTAGGAAAGGAATGTGGGTTAGCCTTTTTAATGAGGGACACTAAAATTATTCTTAGCCCTTGTAGAGAGAGTGGTTTGTTCGTGCTAGGATATAGGAAAATTGGACCTTCTGAAACATTTTCCATGACCTCTATGTAATCCTTAAGTGCTTGAACTGGGCATAATGTTTTGTCTGCTAAACTGAGATGTCTTATAAGAATAGGAGATTTCCTCTTTAAAGGATTCTCATTCTTGGCCAGGAATGATGGCCCAGGGGACAACAATACAGGCAGTCCCCGGGTTACGATGGGGGTTCCATTCTTGAGATGCGTTTTAAGCCGAAAATCATTGTAAGCCGGAACATCGTCAAAAATCCTAAGAAAACGTTACTTTTAATGCTTTGGATGCATTCAAAACTATGTAAACTGCATTCTTATTGCATTTTTCATCAAAAAACCTTCAAATATTGATTATTTTGCATTTTTGGTGTCATATTTCTTGTGACAGATGAGAGTTGTAGGCATTGTAAACCTGGAAATATTTTCTGATGAATATAATTTAAAAGTACCTTAACCTCAGAACGTCGTAAGCCGAACCCGTCGTAACCCGGGGACTGCCTGTAACTGGTTATCAGCAGCTTGTGTGATATATCGTCCCCATCTAAGAGAGCCCAATTCACTAATACGTGCTCCTGATGCTAATGCTACCAGGAAGATTGCTTTTTGAAGCATGCAAGTGGTGGTTACATTAGGTCTGTTGAATTGAGGAGTACATAAAAGTTTGAGTACCTTATTCAGGGACAAGTAATTGGAAGTCTTTTGGGAGCGGGTCTCTGTAAAGTAAAAGACTGCAGAAGGGAAGCGACAACTTCTATGTTGGAATCAATCCCAAATCCATAAAGCAAGGGTTCTGTTAATGCAGCCTTGTATGGTATAATTGTTGTAACTGCAAGATGTTTCTCTTCAAAGAGGTGTATAAGAAAATTCATTAGTGTTGCTATATAAATCTCGACTGGGTTCTCACTCTGGATATAATGTAACCATATTCTCCATACAGACTGGTATTGCCGGAAAGATGATGTCTGTAGTTTTTGCACTTGGTACCTAGCAATATTGGGTGAGTAGTTTTCACGTTAGATTATATTTAAAAAATCCACATGTGAAGGTCTCAGCTAAGAAAGGAGGATGCGTAAATGACTTACCCTCCTACTTTCTGGGATGGTAATGGAATTGACCTCTTCGTCCGCTGCTGTAGTAGTAGGAACCAATGCCTGTTTGGCCAATTTGGGGCTATTAAGTAAGCTGTTCCTTTGAAGGTTAGGAGCTCGTTCAAAACCTTCGAAATCTGGGACAATGGAGGAAAAAGATAAATCGTCTTTCAGTTGTTCCAGTCCTGTAGGAAGGCATCTCTCGCTATTGCTTGATTGTCCACATTCAGGGACACATATACTGGGAGTTTGTAATTCTCATTTGTGGCAAACAGGTCCACTTCCAGTTGTGGAAGTAGGTTGTATATTATTTGAAAGGAGTGGTTGTCCAATGACTTCTCTGTTGAGGCTGTCGTGTTCCTTGACAAAGAGTCTGCTATTACATTGAGCGACCCTGTAAGGTGAGTTGCAGACAAATGCTACTTCTTTTCCTGTGCCATCCAAAGAATGGCTAACATTACCATATTAAGAGGAGGTAAGCGTGATCCCAATTTTTAAATGCAAGACATTGCAGTCGTATTGTCTAGGACCAGCAGAATGTGTATCTGTTCCGGAGGTTTGAGTTTCTATAAAGACAAAAAGACAGCCATCAGCTCTTAAGAAATTGATATGACAATTACTTAGAGTAGCTGACCACCTCCCCGCTACCTGACGATCCTCCCAATGTCCTCCCCAACCTGTCAACGAGGCATTTGTGTGTATTGTTACTTTTACAGATGGAAGAGTTAGGGTGCCCTGTTTTGCCAGAGATTCCTTGCGTGTCCATGGCCGAAGTATCTCCCCAAGTTTTTATGCATTTTGTGAGATTTGTCTCGCATCCTTTTTCTTGCATGTGACTTCCAAAATTTGTTCATGTTTTTCAGTTGCAACCTGAGTATTGGATCTGTTATACATGCAAACTGTAGCAGACCCATCATGTGCACTAATTGCCGTCTGGAAGCAATAGGCTGTGTCAGGAATCTTTTGAGGTTTTTCCTTATTCTGTTCTGAGTTTTCAGGGGAAGATATAAAAGGCTGTGAACCTTGTCCCAACACATTCCCAGCCACTGAAAATGTCTGCTGGGTGTGATACAGGATTTTTTCCAATTTATAATAAAGCCTTTTGACTGGAGTCTGTTGACTACTGTTCCTAGGTTTTTCAGGCACTCTTTTCTTGTGGCTCCCCAGACTAACCAGTCGTCTAAATAAGCTATCACATGTATTCCTTCTTTCCTGAGTTCCCGAACAACTACCATTACCAATTTTGTTAAGATGCTCGGGGCAATATTTAGCCCGAAAGGCATGACCTTGAATCTGTATGTACTTTTTCCTATCTGGAATCCTAGGAAGGGGCAGAAGGGAACAGCAATGGGGACGTGCCAATATGAGTCCTTCAGATCTACAGAAACTGTTCAGGTCCCTTTTGGAATGACACAACGTACTTGGGCAATGGTAGTTTTTCGAAACTTTTGGCAAACAATGTGTTTGTTCAATGTTGACAGGTCGAGGATCACCCTTCATTCTGAAGAATCCTTTTTGGGAACACTGAAGAGACGTGCCTGGTGACGAATGTAAGAATGTTTCTCTATGGCTCCTTTTAAGAGGGCCTTCGGCACGTAATCTTCCATAAAGGGGTCCGGTTTTTTAAAGAACCCTTTCAAAGGTGGATGGGGGGTGAGACCATTTCCACCCCAGTCCATTGAGAATAATGCTGTGTCCCCAAAGAGAAGACTTCCATTCCGTTTGAAACTTCTGAAGTCGACCCCCGACCAAACAATTCCTATTGGGATCCCCCCTTTCCTCTGCCTTTTCCCTTTATGGGCATTCCAGGTGTTGCTTTTCCTTTTCCTCTATAAGCTGGTTTTTGGACCTTGTGAAAAGGATATGCCTTTCGCTGTGCAGCTTTTTGTCCCTTTTGAGGGTGCTGTCCCTTCTGACTACCTACCTGCGTATGAGGAGAGCTATTGGAAGTAAATGGAGGCCTATATGATTTTTATCAAAGTGTGCCTTTTTTGGGTTTGCTAAGGGGAAATATACCAAATTTGTAACTAATTTGTATTTTTCATAACTAACAAACCTGAGGTCTTAACATTAGGATTTACTAGCGCCAAGCTGGAAACCGGTTAGAATTAAAATTACACTTGTGAGATCCAGGGACTAATGGCATCTATACCAGGTCACGGGGCATGTATACCCAGAATGCCCACGGCTACCTGTGACCCATCAGTTATATTTCTAACCCAGTTTAGACTGCTAGAGGGGTGGTTCGAGGTGGGCCTTTAACTGTTAAGACCTCAGGTTTGTTAGTTATGAAAAATACAAATTAGTTACAAATTTGGTATTTGTTCATACACGAAACAAACCTTCGGTCTTAACATGGGAGTTTGCCACCTTATCCATTTCTGAATATATAGGGAAATTCTAAGAGAATGGACAATGAACCTAGGACCAAAGATATAAGCGGATCTATTGGTTTCCTCCCACTGGGTGTAGATACCATTCTACTGTTTACTCTTGTCCCTTGCGACTGGATCCACCTTCACCCCTCTTTTCCTTATTATCCAGAGGGGTGTGTTGCTACTGAAAAGTATATCATCAGCTAAGATAGCTTCACAGTATGGCTGACCATCTCACCTGCATCTAGTCCGTTCCAGCACATGACGGTACTCTCCTTCATATTGCCCGTAGTTAAAGGAGTAGAAGAAAGTAGTAAAGAAAAAAGAAAAAAGACCAGTCATCCCATTCATTCTACTTTCATACCTTCATCTTAGACTAGACGCAACTGACCCGCCAGGGGCACTGGATGAACTATATCACTTGTTGGGCCGCCACCACTGGACCCAAGGAAAAGGTGTCCAAGGATCTATGGGCAACATCTTTCAAATAAAATGAGGTGAAAGTTGTTTGGCGCTTCCACACGCCAGCTTTCAGAATTTTATCCACAGACATGTTCTTCTTAAATGCCAGGGAAGCACTCACACCCCTGATGTCATGAGCTCTAGCTCCCACCTGGCTATCTGACCCTCTGTCTTCTGCAGTATAAGCATCTCTGATCGTCTCCCTTAGCCAAAATGATATTGTATTCTTGGACACTTCCTTCTTGTTCCGTCCTGTACTTACGAACAACCTCTGGGCACCCCGGCCTGAGGTGCCTTGTTCTCTTTAAGTACTCCCTTAGTGCCCTGACGGGGCACAGGAGCATCTCAGCTTTGTCGTTGTCTACAAAGTCTGCCAAGGAAGGTATGGTAAAGGAGTCGAATCTGCCGTCTACTATTGTTGGATTTTGGGTCTTTGCCACGAATTCTGGGACAAACTCACACACCATTGATCTCCAACCTCTCGAGTGCTTTATGAGATATGAGAGGCCATGTAGCTCCCCCACCCTTTTGGTTGAAGCCAGGGCCAATAAGAAGACTGTCTTCAGGGTCAGGCTCCTATCCGTGGACTGCCTTAGTGGTTCGTAGGGGGGTTTTGTCAGACTACTCAGTACCTTGGTCAGATCCCAATCTGGGGCTTTTAGCTCCTTTGGTGGGCATGACTGTTCAAAGCTCCTCATCAGCATGGCCAACTCCCATGAAGACGATATGTCCACTCCTTTCATTCGTAAGACTGAGGCTAGAGCAGCCCTGTACCCCTTCACTGCAGATACAGACATATGTTTTTCTGTTCTGAGATATATCAGAAAGTCTGCTAACTGCTGAATAGTGGTACCGAGTGGAGACACGTTCCCTCTACGACACCAATCACAGTATGCTGACCACTTTCTTTGGTATACTGTCGCAGATGATTTTCTGATATTACCTGCCATCTGAGTTGCTGCTTTCTGCGAAAACCCTCCCGCGCTCTCGGAGGAGATACTTGACAGTCTCCACCCGTGAAGCGATAGGGACTTCACCGACTGGTGGTACCTCTCCACGTGAGGCTGACACAGAAGGTTGCTCCATGGAGGTAAACTCTCTTGGCACATCTACTAGGAGTTCCAGTAGGTCTGGAAACCACTCACTCTGGCTTTCGGCCATAACGGGGCTACCAGGGTCATCTTGAGGTTCTGAGACCGCATTACCCTGTTCAGAACCTGACGGATTAGACAAAATGGAGGAAATGCGTACACGTCCAGATTGTCCCAGGGGTGTTGTAGCGCATCTTCTGCTACTGCCTCTGCGTCCGGGACTACTGAACAATACACTTCCAACTTTTTGTTGTACCTGGTTGCGAATAGGTCTATGATCGGTCCTTCCCACAACATGAGCATCCTGTCCACTACCTGTTGGTGTAGGGACCACTCCGTTCCCAGAATCTGATCCCTGCGGCTCAACTTGTCGGCCACTATGTTTCTTTTTCCCGGAATATACCTGGCCTTGATGTCTACCAGGTTCTCTATAGCCCACTGGTGAAGTTGAACTGTCATCACATGTAACTGCCGAGAAACTAGGCCTCCTTGCTTGTTTATATAAGCTACTACTGTGGTGTTGTCTGACATCAATACCACCGAGTGTCCCTTTACTCTCTCCCTGAATTCTTGTAGAGCCAGGAAAGCTGCTTTCAACTCCAGCACGTTTATATGGAGTTCTCTGTCCTTGCAACTCCATTTTGCTGACACTATCAACTCCTCCATATGGGCTCCCCAGCCTTCTAGTGACGCATCCGAGAACAGCAAGAGGTCTGGGGAGGATTGTTGAAGGGGGACACCCACTGTCAGATTGTCGTCGTCCACCCACCACAGCAAGTCTTTCCTCACTTCTGCCGACAAGGGAATTTGCTCGTACGGGTGATCTACTGTTGGTGACCAAAACTCCTTCATCCTCCATTGTAGGGACCGAAGGTGTAGCCTTCCTTGTGGTACTAGCTTCTCCAGGGAGGTTAGGATTCCCAGCACCACCTGCCACTGTCTTGCTGGCTGTGTCTGCTTTCCCAGAAAGGCATTCACCACTTGTTTGCATTTCTCTACTCTTTGGTCTGTCGGGAATACTTTGGCTTGTGTTGTGTGTATCACCATTCCCAGATATTCCAAACGTTGACTTGGATCCAGCTGCGACTTCTGCTGATTCACCACAATACCTAGGCTGTGACAAAGCTGCAGGAGGGCCGCCCTGTCCCCTGAGTAATTTCTCCCTGGACTTTGCTATCACCAGCCAATCGTCCAGATATCTTATTAGCCTGATCCCCCCCCTGAGCATGCGCACGCCGACACGAGGGTGAACACTCTTGTAAAAACTTGAGGAGACGTTGTCAATCCGAAGCACAGGACCTTGAATTCGAAAGCTTTCCCTGCAAGACTGAAGCGGAGAAATTTCCTTGAAGACTGATGGACTGGTATCTGAAAGTATGCGTCCTTTAAATCGACTGTCAGCATAAAGTCTCCGATTCTGACTGCTTGTAGAACCGTTTTCGGAGTTTCCAACTTGAAAACTGGTTTTCCTTATAAACAGATTCAGCGTTGACAGGTCTATTACTGTCCTCCACTCCCCGTTGGCTTTGGGTACCAGGAAAATCCTGCTGTAGAAGCCTTTTGTCGGACTGCATACTTGTTGCACAGCTCCTTTTTCCATCATCTTCTTCACTTCGTCCTGCAGAATAGTGGCCTTCTGAGATTTGTGGGCATAAGTGACGTGGGTAATGGTTGATCTGTCAGGGGCGGGGTTACCTCGAACGGAATCAAATACCCGATCCTGAGAACATCCACCACCCACTGCTCTGCCCCTAGTTCCTGCCCACCTTCCAGTGATTTGCCAGGAAACCCCCGACTGGTGTGGGCCGAGTGATGGGAGGCGCCCATCCTATCTTCTTGAGCCTCTCCCTCTTCCCCTATTGCCCCTTCCTCTGTTGTTTCTATTGTGAAAGGGCCGATGAGTTATCCTCTTTGGGGAAGAGGGTCTTGTGACTCTATTAGGGATGCTATGTCTCACTGTCTTCTTTCGAGACATCTGCTGTTGTCTTCCCTCCAAAGGAGTAGTTTGACTGTTAGACGTTTTCCTAACTGCCTGTTGCACCAACCTATCGTTAGTGTCCATCCTTCTTCTATCTATCGCCTCTTCCAGTATGACCTCTGGCAACAGTAGTTGCGATTCCAAGATATCCCCATTCCTCATTGCTAACAGGAATCCAAATCCACATTGCGGCTTAGTCTAGCCAATGCTGCATCTCTCCTCATTAGCAGGATATTTGCCCAAACATTGGCACTTACGTTTGTCAGGTACGCAATCGCCTTGGACCCTGACTGTAGTAATCTAATGAACAATGGTTCATCCAACTACTTTCCTTGTTGCTCTTCCGAGGATGCAATTTTTTTTTTTTTTTTTTCGCCACTGCTGTTGACCAAAGGTCTAACCAGGACGCAGCCTGAAAGACAGAAGAAGCTGTTGCTTCTAACGTAGCAGCCTCTTGGTACGTCATCGAAGGGCACTCCATTTTAACCTGATCCAAGGTTAATCCAGGCCTTAACCTTACAACATTAGGGTTCATTTGTCTAGACAGCAAAGGGACCTTCGGTGTGTATAATATTTCCTTTGCTTTATCATTGGAGGGGGAATAAATTTAAATGATCTATTAGATCTTAAGGAATTATCCCTCCCTGCAATCTTTGCAAGACCGATTTCGCATGACTCGAACAAGGCAATTCATACGACACCTTGGTATCCCTCTTTAGTCCAAACGCCATGTCAATTCCAGGAGGAAGCATACTGGCCGGTGTTTCTGTCTTCTCCGAAAGGCTATTGAATTGACGAATCAAATCAATAACCTCTGCATACGAGGCCAGAAACTCTTGGTTTTCTCCTTCCTCCGGCTCTAGTGTACCACTCTCCGTCACGAGGGATGTTGTCTCGCCTCTATCTTCTGACAGACGGCCCGGAATTCCACGGCCGCCTGCCCCTACGGCCGCGGTCTCTTTGATCTTTGCTGGCCGCTGTTGGCTCGATCCCAGATAGTCAGCAGGGGAACGAGAACGTCTCACTCTTTCTCTGCTCACGGATCTAGAGCGAGAATCTCGTCTAGATCTCCAAGATGAAGGCTCCCTTAAGACAGAGGTAAGTTCGTCTCTATTAGCATTGGCATCGTTTTCGAGCGTCGGCGAGCCCGGCCTCGGCCTTCTATCCAGACGGACACTGCCTTCCACGAACGTATCCGCCGAGGTTGCCAACTCTCTATTTTTCGTACTTTTAATAGGAGCCTTATCGTCCTTCGTACGTATTTTGAACGGCCTTACGGGCGAAACTGGGACCTGCATTCCATCCTCTGCTGCACCTTTCGCCGCCAACGTCGATTTTACCAGAGGTATCGCAGTTTTTGCGATCCGAACTGGCAACTCCGCCTCGGCCGCTAGCTCGCCGGCCGTCACCTCTCTCGCTTGTTCGGACTCTTGCGAACGGCTTCGTCTGCCAACCTTGTGCTTAATAGCCACTAATTTTCCGACCTTCTTGCTGACTTGGAAATGACAGTCTTGGTCCGAAGAAGAGGAAGAATTGATTCTTCTCCTCTTGGCCCGAGGATCCGCCAGGAACTCCCGAATCCTCCTCCAACGCTTGACTGGCGCTCGCTGTGACGTTATCGGACTTAGCGATGACGCCGAACTAGAGGAAGAAGACGAAGAAGGCGAATCACACTTTTTCTTTTTGTCTCTCTTATTCATTCTCTCCTCTATATCCTGTAATTTCTGCATTACAGTTTGCATTGACGGGTCAGAAGGCGTATTAGCGTCTGGGTGCAGCGAAAAAGGCAGAGAATCGGTCTGTGACGTCATCACGCCTGCCATCTCAGAGTGTGACGTATGTTGTGACGTCATCCCTCTCGTAGGGAGAGACTGAGAGGTTTCTTGCTGGCAACCGCACGTTTGCTGCCAAACTACCTCCCACGTTCTGCATCGCTGTAAATACTGAGTGGGATGGTGAAGCCGCGGCATTAATTCCCATAAATTGCAAGCCCGGGGATGAGGACACATTCAGCGCTGCCGGACCCTGCTGGAACCGTGACGTCATATAATGCGCAAGCAGACCATCCAAGGTTGGTAACGCCTGGTAGGCCTAGCGCTGACCACGTACCATCTAACCTATGCGCTTGAGTAGCAGGAGCCTGGAACAAAGATGGCGGATCTCCCCCTCTACTTGCTGGGAACAAAGGAGAGTGCAACAAATTATTCATAAAATTACCCAAGGCCCCTCCTGACGTTTTCCGATACAGACCCGCTAGGAGAAACCGAAGGGGTATGAGACAATTCAAAAGCAGGTGGAGAAACATATGGAGCAGCCTGGTTTATTACCGATACAAAAGAAGCCGGTAAGGTTTGGTCATCCAAAGATGGCGTCACCCCCTTCCTTTTGTATTGGCTTTTCCCATAGAACTTCTTCCACTGTTCCACCGACCAACCGCGACAAACAGAACACGGATTAGTAACCGTAGCATACTTTGTTTTCCCTGCACCTACTACACGTTGGATGAGGATCCGTCGACACCGAAGTTAGGAACCTAGAACATGAAAGCCACTGACTCCTGGGCATTTCCTTTGTCTCCTCTTCGAAGCGGTAGACGATCCCGATGTTGAGGCAAAATTCTCCATCATACCACGTATACACTCTTACCACACACTGATCACACTTGGAGAAAGAAAAGGAATGAAAAATAAAAAATGAAATGGATAAAGAACGGGCAAACTGAAAAACCGGCTTTAAATGAGATAGACAGTAACACGTCTTATCTTAAAGGCGGTAGGAAAATAACTGATGGGTCACAGGTAGCCGTGGGCATTCTGGGTATACATGCCCCGTGACCTGGTATAGATGCCATTAGTCCCTGGATCTCACAAGTGTAATTTTAATTCTACCGGTTTCCAGCTTGGCGCTAGTAAATCCTAATGTTAAGACCGAAGGTTTGTTTCGTGTATGAACAATTCTGGTTTTTTGTTTTCTGAAATCTTTTTCCAGTACAGCATACACTGTGCAATTTTGTTGACGTGCTTGTTCTTTTATTTGAGTCACAATAGACTCCTCAAACAGGTCTCGGCAGAAGGCATTAGACTGTAATAGGGTAGTCACATTGGGAAGTGACTTGTTGAAGTTTTCCAGTACCTCCATTCGCGCTTTTATACGCCAGTCCAAAATTCTAAGAGAGCTTCCCATAATGTTCTTATAAGGCTTTTAGCCACAACAGCAAAAATCATCCTAGATTTTTCTGGAAGCCTTTTTGTGGCTACTTCTGACAGTGAGGAAGTGGTTAAGACACTAAGGAGGTGGGTCCTAGCACGAAACTCTGATGCTGATGTACCTTCTGAAATTCTTCTCATTGGAGTACCAAATTGCTGAGTTGCAACATCTAGGGGAAGCTTTTTCCTATCAAAGGGAAGTTGTAGCGTTGCCCATTCTTCGGCGGAGTTTTCTGACACCGGGATAATCGAAGCAAATGGTTTTAGTTCTGCCAATGGTTCACGCTTTCTGGTTACTACATAATTTTGAAAATGTGTTTTCATATGATTTGTGACCTTAAATGTGAAGGGGCAGAAGGCTGGTGGTGCATGGTGAGTCACCTGAGTCTTGTTCATAATGGCACTATAAATTCCTGTCCCATTTATCTGGTGAAGAGTTTCATCTACAGCTCTTAATGCCAAATTTCCAGCTAGGAGAACAGCTTCCTTTTGAGGCTTCTCCACATCTGGAACAGGTGGTATCAAATACCATTCAGTGTTAGGAAAGGCTGACCTGTCCCTAAATTCAACATGCACTACTTCTATCATGGTCTTTCTCTCATTAATAAGATACTTGCCATCCTGAGAGAAAATAAATATTGAGGCATCTCACCAAGGGTTACCAACATCAGAGTAGGATTTTAGAGTCTCTGCTAGATTTTGGTCATAAGACTCATAAACGGAACTGGCCATTTTGTCGGTTCCAGTTGGGCTTGCAATCTTAACTCTTGTTTGGGCAGATTTGATTTCAATTCTCCCCATTCTATTGCAAGATGCAGGACGTTTACATTTTGGTGTATCATTTAGTATGTCCATTATCTGTTGCCTTTCAGCAGCAAAAGCATCTTTGATGCCATTCATGATTTCTTACAAAAGTGATCTAATACCGCAAAATGTGTATCACTTTTGGGGGAGCTTGCGAAACCTGATTGTATATCTACAGCTGAGCTGCAGCTGTCTGTTCCCCAGGGAGCAGCAGTCCGGGGTCAATTGCTATAACCCTCTGAATTTGCTGTTATTTCCATTGGGTTCAGTTGGATCCTTATATCCCTTTTGGGGGAAGGATCCTGATCGGTTTCTGAAAGCTGCATGGGAGATTGACTTTCTTCTACAATGTTTTCCCATGGCTGATTGACATCTGTGTCTCTGGTCCTTCTGGGTTTAGCAAGGTTCTTTCGGTATCAATGTCTACCTCAAGGTCTTTGAACACTTCACCTGTAGGTGAGGATTCCTCTAATTTCTCCTCAGGATGTATCTGGGGGGTAGTGGTGACTGATATTGGGTTTTGGCCTGAATATGATATTGTAATGATACAATAAAGTTGGTCATACTTACCTGGCACATATATATATAGCTGTATTTTCCGAAGTCCGACAGAAATTAAAAAACTTACGACACACATAGTGGGAGTCAGGTGGTTAGTACCCATTCCCGCCGCTGGAAGGCGGTATCAGGAACCATTCCCATTTTCTATTCATAATTTTATTTCCACTGTCTCCTGAGGGGAGGTGGGTGGGTACTTAAATTATATATTCTTGCCAGGTAAGTATGAACAAACTTTATTGTATCATTACAATATCATTTTGTTCATGAAACTTACCTGTCAGATATATATATAGCTGAATCCCTCCTTTGGTGGTGGGAAGAGACAGAATAGAATTTTAGGAAACATATACATGCAGATAATTAATATCTTGGTTCCTTACCTGTTAGCATAGCTGGCTTTGTGGTTACTGCCACGTAAGTCTTGCTTGTGCTACTAGAGTTGCCAGCGAGGTAGAGACCTATAAGCTGGTGCACTCAAGATGATCTGTCAACGGGGGCGTGACCACGATGTGACTAGACCATTGACCATACAATGAGGGCAATGAAGTAAAAAATCACCTGGCCTAGTCTACCAAAGGTATCCCACTAAACTAGACTAAAGAAGGGAGATCCGCCTCGGGCGGTCGACCCACACCAAAAACACACACAATTAAAAGCTCACCTAACCACTAAAGGAAAGGATGAGTGCTACCTCCTGCCACCCAAAACAGTGGTCTGCAGCGACGTATGGTCCAAGCGACGAGCAATGTTCGTATGTCGCTTTCACCTCCCGCAGGTAGTGTGAAGCGAACACCGAGTTGCTCCGCCAATATGTGGCACTCAAAATGTCACTGAGTGCCATATTTCTGTGAAAGGCTATCGAGGTCGAATAGCCCTCACCTCGTGGGCATTCACTTTTAAAAGCTTCATGTCACTATCACTACATGTGGAATGAGCTTCCTTAATGGTGTCTCTCAAGAAGAAAGAAAGCGCGTTCTTTGACATGGGAAGATCAGGCTTCTTAACAGAGCACCACAAGTTACCCGAAGGTCCTCTACAGTCCTTCGTTCTGTCTAAATAGAATTTGAGAGCCCTGACAGGCACAGGACTCTCTCTGGCTCACTACCCACCCCGATCTCTGTCAAACCCTTGATTTCAAAATGTCCCTTGGGCCAAGGTTGGAAGGATTTTCGTTCTTTGCTAAGACATAGGGCTTAAAAAACAAACTGCATCAGAGTTCTTAAACCCAACATGCGTTGGCTTATTGCCTGTATCTCACTAACTCTCTTCGCCGTCGCCAGAGCAGTTAGAAAAAGTGTCTTCCTTGTAAGGTTTCTAAGCGAAGCTAAGTTGAGCGGTTCAAAATCACTGGACATCAAAAACTTTAGAACAATGTCTAAGTTCCAAGAAGGAACTCTTGGTTGAGATACCTTCGAAGTCTCGAAAGACTTCAGGAGATCATGAAGGTCTCTGTTATTGGCTAAGTCCAGCCCCTCTAATGCCTAAAACTACAGAAAGCACACTTCTGTAGCCTTTTATCGTAGGCACCGCTAAGCGAACTTCATTCCTCAAGTAGAGAAGGAAGTCTGCGATCTGGCTCACAGAGGTAGAGGTGGAGAAATGCCTTTCTTCCTGCACCAGCTCCGAAAAACAGCCCACTTGGATTGGTATACGGCAATAGAAGGTCTCCTTGCCGTTGCGATCGCTTTAGCCACAGGTCTTGAAAAACCCCTCGCTCTGGCCAACTTCTGGATAGTCTGAACGCAGTCAGACTCAGAGCGGGGAGGTTTTTGTGATACCTCTCGAAGTGGGGCTGTTTGAGTAGATCTATCCTTGGAGGCAGAGGTCCTCGGAAAGTCTACTAGAAAAGACATGACCTCTGTGAACCAGTCGGTCGCTGGCCCAGAAGGGGGCGATGAGAGGTCATCCTCGCTCCCTCTGATGCCGCGAACTTCCTTATTACTTCCCTAGGATCTTGAACCAAGCGGGGGAAAGGCATATACGTCTAGTCCCGTCCAGCTCCCAAAGAAGGGCGTCTACTGCTACTGCTCCTGGATCTAGAAAATGGTGAGCAGTACAGCGGGTGGGAGTCTCGTTGTCCTGGAAGTTGCGAAGATGTAATACTATAGGACATCCCCATAACTTCCACAACCTCTGGCATACTTCCTGATGAAGGGTCCACTCCGTCGGCAGAAGTTGACCTTGCCGACTGAGCAGATCTGCACGGACGTTTTCTACTCCCTGATACGAATCTCGTCAGGATAGAGATGTCATGTGCCTTCGCCCATAACAGGATCTCTTTTGCAAGGAAGAACAGGGATCGAGAGTGGGTTCCTCCCTGTTTCTTGAGGTATGCCAGGGCTGTGGTGTTGTCCGAGTTGATCTGCACCACATTGCTGGAGACTTCATCCTGAAAGAACTGAAGCGCCAGATGAACTGCTGCCAGCTCCTTGAGGTTTATGTGCCAGGACACCTGTTCCCCTCTCCAGGTGCCTGACACTTCCTTCCCCCCCTCCCCCCCCGTGTTGCTGCCCCACCCCGCGGAAGACGTGTCGGAAAACAACACTAGGTCGGGGCTCTGAAGCTTGAGGGAAAGACCCTCTGCGAGCTTCAAGGGTCGGTCCACCATCTTAGATGTTCCTTTACCTCTTCTGATAACACCAGAATCGATTCCAAATTGTTTTGGTGCTTCCAATTGTCCGACAGGAAGAATTGAAGATGGTCTGAGTGGGCAACTCCTCCCTAAGGGAAAGCAAACTTCTCCAGTGAGGAAATGGTCCCCAGCAGACTCATCCATTCCCTCACCGAGCATGATTCTTTCCCCAGAAAGGTTGACACTTTGCTTAGGCAATCTAGTTGTCGCCCCTGGGACGGAAAAAAGCCCGAAAAGCCACTGAGTCCATCTGGAATCCATCCCCAGATAGACTAAAGACTGAGAAGGGGTCAGATGTGACTTTTCGAGGTTCACCAGAAGCCCCAGGGACTTCGTTAAAGACAAGGTCGTGTGAAGGGTCCTCCAGACACCGGTCTTATCGAGGAGGCTCGTACGAGCCAGTCGTCCAGGTAGAGAGAGATCCTGACTTTGGAAAGATGAAGCCACCTCGCAATGTTCTTCATCAGTAGGGTGAATACCATCGAGCAGTGCTGAGTCCGAAGCAGAGAGCCCTGAATTGAAACACTTTTCTTTTTCCTTTCAGGACAAACCGCAGGTATTTCCTCGACTGGGGGTGGATGGGGACGTGGAAATACGCATCCTGGAGATCTAGTGAAGCCATCCAATCCCCCAGTCTTAAGGCTCCCATCACTGACTGAGGTGTCTCCATCTTGAACCTCTGCTTGATGACAAAAGAGGTTCAGGTTGCTGACATCGAGTACCGGTCGCCATTCCCCCGACTGCTTTGGCACCAGGAACAGTCTGTTGTAAAATCTGGGGAATTCAGGTCGGAGACCTGTTCTACGGCGTGTTTCACGATCATCTGATCTAGCAGATCGTAAAGCACTTGTTGCTTTTCTCCCCAATAAGAAGGTGACATGTCCCTGGGTGTCGTAGACAGCGGGGTTGGTTTCAGGAACGGGATCCGGTAACCCTTCTTTAAGATGTCCAAGGACCATTTTGTCCGCACCTCTCTCTTCCCAGGCTTGCGCAAAAAGCTGAAGCCTGGCTCCAACCAGTGACTGAAGGACTTCTCTCACTTGTTCTTGGCAAGCGCAGTGGCTCTGCCTCTGGAAGTGCCTCTTCCTCGAGGGGCTGGTCTCGAGGGAAGAACTACCTCGAAAGGGCTTCGATTTCTTGAGAATCGAAACTCCCGAGGACGAAGGAACCGCAGGTCTCCTTGAAGATTGTGCGAGGAGATCTTGCGTGGCCTTCTCCTGTAGGCTGGTAGCAATGTCTTTTACCATAGCCTGGGGAAGAGATGATCCGAAAAAGGAGCGAAGAGCAAATCTGCCTTTTGTGACGGAGAGACAGATTTAGCTGTAAAATTGCAAAACAGGGATCTCTTCTTCAAGAGCCCTGTGCAAAAGTGAGCTGTAAGCTCCTCCGAACCATCTCTGACGGCCTTGTCCATACACGACATTACGCTGGACAGCTCCCCCAGACTAATCGAGTCGGAACTCCTAGACTTGGCATCCAGAACTCCAGACACCAATCTAGAAAGTTAAAAGACCTCTAACGTCCGAAAGAGGCCTTTAAGGTGGTCCATGTTTTCTGTAGCTTAGACCCAGGCAAAACTTTCGAAGAGGACAGGTGATACCTCCTCGAGGCATCCACAATGCTTGCGAAGTCTTCCTTGGGCTGACGAGGGAAGTCTAATACCATACGTCTTCTCCCATCTCGTACCAATGCCAGCTTTCCCACTAAGTCTCGAAGGTGGCAGGGCAAAAGAAGTCTTTCCCTGAGACTTCCTTTTCTCCATCCAGTCATGGACTTTACGAAGAGCCCTCTTAGTCGAAAGGGACTTCTTCATTCTGACAAATGCCGAGACCTTGTTGATCTTGGAAGAAGAAAGTTGCGAGGGAGGAGAGCGAGGAGCTTCCGGATGAAAAGTATCTCCAAACTCCGATTGAAGAAGGCGGGTCAATACCTGGTAGTCAGAGAAGAGACCGCCGCCAAAGGTTTCTCATCATCAACTTCAACCGAAGCGTCGCTAACCTCTGCTTCCGACACAGGTGAAGTCGGAGGATAAGTAAGGCTGAACTAAGACTATCTGGTCTAAGTTTCCAAGAGGAGCGTTGCTGTGAATGGAATGGAAGCAAAGCTGACTCCTTAATAGAAACTCCGGTTGTCTCTCTAAAGACCCGAAGTAACTTGCAAAGTCTCATCAAAACTAGGTGGGTGACGACTGAAAATTCCTCCCTTTCCACAATTCCTCGTCCACCAACCCGAGCATCCGCCCTGGCGTCCACTGGTGCACCACTCTGGGCGTCCACTGGCGCTCGCCTGGCTGCTACTAGCGCGGGATTGGCGTCCACTCGCGCGCTGCTGGCGTCCGCTGGCGCACGCTTGGCGTCCACTGGCGTGCGTATGACGTTCACTAAAGCGCGCTTAACATCTCGCGCGCGCTCTGCTTCCGCCGGTGCACTCTTAGATGCCACTGGCGCTCGCTTGGCTTCCGACCGAGCGTCAAGATCCTGAACTTGCACCGAAGCGTCCACGCAAATATCGAGATCTCGCACCGCAAGTTTACGAGCGGGTAATACCGCTTCATGCGCAGAGCGTGTAAATTCCTCTTCACGTCCTCTAGAGAGCCGCTGGGGAGTCGCACGAACTCTAGCAGGCGAAGAAAGTGGAGAGATAGACGAGCGAGGAGAAGGAGAGGGAGACCTTCTAGATCTCTTCACAGGTAGACGGTCATCCTTTCTCCGGGGACGTGGTTGCGTCCCTCTCTTAGAAAGAGCATCAGCAAGTTGTTGCTGCAAAGAGCGCAGGATCTTCTCAGTAGGAGAGGATTCCTTGTCAGGTGACAGGCCTGATCCTGTGAGAAGGCGAGGGGCGAGGGGACGCCTTCTTCCTTCTCCCAGGAACTGCCGTTGAACGCGCTCGGGAGCGACTGGGGCGCTCAACAAAGTCATCATCCGATGACTCCTTACGTTTCTTCTGTGGCGGGAAGGCTGCGAACATACTCTCAGGCGAAGATCGCCGCTCGAGAGCAAAAACTGGACGTGAAGCGTCACGATCACCAACGCTCCTTTTCAGCGGGCGTGAAACAGACTGAGAGCTCCACCCCTTGTGCGGGGAGGAAGCCTCTGAAGAAGAGAAACACTCTTTGAGGAGACGTGCACGCGCACACTCCTTGGCAGTCTGGGTAGTGTCAACAGATACTGCCGAAGGCACGTCAGATCGGTGGGCGTTCCCCGTAACCCTCCTGCGGCTTTCGACATGCCCTCTCCCTGAA
The DNA here is from genome assembly GCF_015104395.2 of Macrobrachium nipponense. Classification (NCBI taxonomy): domain Eukaryota; kingdom Metazoa; phylum Arthropoda; class Malacostraca; order Decapoda; family Palaemonidae; genus Macrobrachium; species Macrobrachium nipponense. Next base: position 52,285,029 of record NC_087220.1, read on the forward strand.
ACCTGGGAGTCCGGCAGCGGTCTAGGCCTAGAGGCGAAATGGGGCCGATCTGACG
>NC_087220.1:52285583-52333497 GCF_015104395.2 Macrobrachium nipponense
GGTCTAGACCTCTGTCGGATCCCAGGACCACAGGGAGAGGGCATGTCGAAAGCCGAAGGAGGGTTACGAGGAACCCCCACCGATCTGGCGTGCCTTCGGCAGTTTCTGATGAAAATACCCCAGACTGCCAAAGTTCGTGCACGTGCACGAATCCTGAAGGATTGCTTCTGCGCTCCTTTCCCGAGGCGTCCTTCCCCGCTCAAGGGTTGGAGCTCTCGGAAGGACTCGCGCCCTCTAAGAAGCTTTAGAGAAGAGGACGCTTCACGTCCTCTCTCTCGTCAGGAGGAACGTCAGATCCGCCCCATAACGCCTCTAGGCCTGGACCTCTGTCGGACTCCCAGGACCAGGACAGAGAGGGCATGTCGAAAGCCGAAGGAGGGTTACGGGGAACCCACATCGATCTGGCGTCCCTTCGGTAGGACCTGTTGACGTTTCCCAGGCTGCGGAAGATCGTGCACGTGCACGAATCTCGAAGGACTCGCGCCCTCTAAATAGAAGCTTTATATTAAGAGGACGCTTCACGTCCCCTCACTCTCTCGTTTATGCGTTTCAGTGAGAAGTAAGAAGCGAAAACGTCGCCTGATCACGTGTACGTCTTTCCACCGAGAAATTATGAAAAGAAGGCAGTTTCTCTCGCTTGTTTTGACGCCTGTCAGGAGCGTGACGCTTTTCCGCACGCTTCTTTTGACGCTCGGCTTGAACTGGGACCGCTCGGACGATGGACGCCAGGCGCCCGCCAGTGGAAGCCGAGCCGTCCTCGCCGGAGCCAGTGGACGCCGAGCGCGCGCCAGCGGCGCGCACACCAGGTTTGTCTCCTGGCTGAACGTTTCTGTTGAACTCTTCAACTTCAAGCTCTTGTTTAAGATTTGAGCCTCAAGAATGTGAAGTAAGCAGTGCTTCGGAGGAAGCTTAAAGTGAACAGACAACTTCGTCTTCGAAACCCAGCAAGACCTCGGGTTTCGTGAATTCGAGGTCTCTGTTATATTGCTTTTCGTAAAGGTGGATGGAGTTAAGGAAAGCTCAAGGGAAGATCTCGTTTTCTCTACCGCAGTCAAGACTTTGCGATAAGGCAGTTACGGGTTATGTAAAGGCTCGACGTCTCGGCGACGTTCAGTAGGATTCTTGCAAAGGCATTCATCAAAAGGACGCTCTTCAGGAAAGCGCAAGACAGGACTTCCTTTGCCACCTTGCCGTACTGCCAATAAATTTTAAGCCTTTAGCAGGCATTAGTTGTGATACGGGAGAGGAAGCTGGTTGGAGAGTTTCTTCCTCTTCCCAGGATAATTTTGCAAGCTTTTTAGCCCATCTGAAAGGGTTTTTCAGATGGTAGATTGTTAGTTTCTAGTCGGGAATAATAACGCTGCCGAATTGAAACATCGTCGTTCTACTGCCGTAAGCCCTGTCTCTTAACAGGATTCTGCTTCTTTTCTCGTTTGAGGACGGGAATCGGAAAAAATAAAATGCTCGACTTCCTGGATTACGTTTTGTCAATTCAGTGACTTTCCCCCATTGACAATATACTATCGTTTTGTCAAGTAAGTGGGTATCCCCTCATTGACAAAATATCTCTTTGTCCCGTAAATGGGTTAGTTTTCTCATTGACAACATCTCTTAACTTGATATTGCGTAAGCGAATAAGCTCTTATTGACTAGATTCGGAAGAGCTCTCATTCGTCATTCGCAGACTCGTACAAGAAATAGACTTGTAGACTACGTCAATGAACGCTTATGTCCAATAACATAAGAAGCTTGAGCTGTCTGCTTTGATTCTCTTAAGTTTTGTTCATGAAACTTGCCTGTCAGATGTGTATGTAGCTGTATTTCCGAATTCAGCTATATATATGTCTGCCAGGTAAGTATGACAAACTTTATTGTGATATAATAAAATATTTTGCCTTGCGTTATTTTACTACTGGTTGGTTCAAGTCATACACGCTTGCTGTATTTACCTCTTCGGATGGCAACTGAGAGGTCTATTGTCTATTATTTTAACCCCTTCTTTACCGGGTGGGTGAGCAGAATGTAAACATTGCGTTCGCTGCTGAACCGAATCTCTCGGTAGTGAAGGGTGGGCTCCAGTTTGGAGGGGTGCCGATCGTAAAATTATTTGCCAAAAATACACAAATCAAGAAAGGCTAATGAAATTATCAGGTATACACTGGTGGTCGGTGAGGAAAACTACGGTCTTGAATAGAAATTCGGTCTTACAGAATGTTGATACATCCACCTGGAACATGCACATAAAGTATTATCAAAATAGAACAGTAAATAAGCACGTAAAATAACAAAAAAAGAGCAACAACTTCAGCGAAAGCCCCGCCAATAAAATATGGAAATCGCAAATATTATAGTATAACTCTCAAAAATTGGTCGATGTTGTTTTCTATGAGTTCTAAGATTAGTTTCATCACAGAAAACAACTTGAAGGGTATCAGGGATATCTAAACTAATTTTTCAAGTTTCTTGTCCTCAGGAAAAATTGCTTTTTCGCTTTTTCTCTGGTTTCGGTTTTTTTTTCGGGAAGGGGGAGAGGGGATTTCTTTGATTGTCCATAAATAATATAATTTTTAGATGTTTTGAGGCTATCAAGTGACATAATAAACTACAAACTCTCAGAAGATTTTGTCTCTAAATCGATGTTTGAATTTTTTCTGAATATTTCTTCCTATTATCTCATTTATCGGCTGGGCTTTCGCTGAAGTTGTTGCTCTTTTTTTATTTTTTTTATTTTACGTGCTTATTTACTGTTCTATTTTGAAATACTATGTGCATGTTCAGGAGATTATACCAACAATTCTGTAAGACCGAATTTTATAGTAGTGTGTAGGTGACAGATGAACTGCGTCTCAACAAAAAATCACAAACCAGACAAGCATAAGCATGTAATAACTTCTACCCAAGTATAAAACAGTTGCATCATCATTTACTGTATTTATTTATTTATTCACTTATTGCATTTTACAAATAAAAGATATGAACACCAGATAAACGAAGGTAAAAATAAAGCCTTATAGTAACTTTATATATTTATTATCATAAAATGAGCAGAAAAATATAAGTAAATGGCTTGATATAAAAAAAGAGAATTTCTACTGTTATACTAGCCACGTAAGTTATAACCTGTTTACTTTATATGTATCTAATAATTGAAGGAAAAATACAGAATCATTATTTTTATAAGATAAGTAATATATATATATATATATATATATATATATATATATATCTATATATATATATATATATATATGTATGTATATAGATAGATAGATATCTATTATACACACACATTATATAATGTATGTATATATATATATATATATATATATATATATATATATTATATATATATTATATATTATATATATCTCTCTCAAATAATTGAATGAAAAATACAGCCTCATTATTTTTATAAGAATAGATAATATATACATATATTATTATTTTCTTCAGAGTTACATACAATTAGTGGGGTTCATGATAAACTTTGAAATGTTCAGGTGAACACAATCCAGGCTTTTCTTCACAACCATCCAGAGAAAAATATATGTAAATGTATGATATACAAAAACAAAAAAAGAATACAGTTATACTAGTCACGTAAAGTATGACCCATTTACTTTTTATGTATCAAATAATTGAAGGAAAAATACGGTCTTATTATTTTTGAGAATAAAATTATATACATAAATATATTATAATATATATATATCTATATATGTGTGTATGTATATGTATATATATATATATATATATATATATATATATATATATATATGGTGTGTGTGTGTGTATGATAATATATATATATATATATATATATATATATATATATATATATATATATATATATATATGTATGTATATGTATATATATATATATATATATATATATATATATATATATATATATATATATATATATATATATATATATATATATATTTATACACACACAAAAGAAGAGTTACACAGATTTACATGCAATTATTGTTCATGATAAACTTTGAAATGTTCAGGGGAACACAATCCCGGCTTTTCTTCACAACCAGCACATTGCAACCTACCCACTTCGCTTTACCCTCTCGTGTGCAGATTCGGCATTTCTTGGGGGTTTTGTGGGCGTTTTTTTTTCTCAGTTCTTGGGATTGTCATAAGCCAGTGGACGACAGATTGACGGGAAGTTCCAGGTTGAGGGTCAAGTATAGTTTGACTGGAAGTTCCAGGTTGAGGGCCAAGTCCACGTTGATGGGAAGTTCCAGGCTGAGGGTCAGGTCCACGTTGTGCAGATGCCGTTCTTCGTCTCTTTCTCCTGGGCGCTTTAGGTTCATTTTTGGTTGCGTCCAAAATAACATACTTCAAACTGTATTCACTCAAGATTTCGTGAACCACCGTCTTGATGAATGCAGAAAACTCTGATCTATTTTCATGGTTGTTCAAATTATAAAATATAACAAAAGAATTTAGCACCATCCTAACCATGAGATGTAGACCGAGTTTTTTGAACCAAGTATAAGATTTTCTGGTGGGATCAGTGGGCTCAAGCATTTGATCAACCAAGTCCACAGACCCCATTTGCTCATTATACTTTTGAATGGGCAATGGTTTCTTTATCATCTGCCGTCTTCCACCCTTTAGAAAACGGTTCCTTTCCACAAATCCTGCTCTGTACTTGGTCGATATAACGTGAACCGGACTTCTGTCGCAATATTTCACAAACGAAACTCATTTCTTCTTGCAAAGGCTGATTGATTTACTTGGAGCGATAGGTCTTTGAGACACTGGGGTACACCTCTGTTTGGTCGGATTGTTCCTGTTGTAAGTGTATTCTTGCTGTAAAGAAATTCCGCTAAATTGATTGAAGAATACCAGTTATCCAGTACCACATGCCTCCCTTTATTTAGTAAAGATTTCATGAGGAATACTGGGACTCGCTCTGACTTGCTTAGATGTGCTAGATCCTCATCTCTAGATATATCTTCATACATTTGAGGCGTATAAAGACAAAAATTCCATGTGTAGCCTCTTCCCTCTTTCGAACTTGGACACAAGGCAAATAATTTGAGTCCAAAACGCTTCCTTTTTGTCTTTATATACTGGCGGAAACGAAGTCTGCCTTTATATAAAAGAAGTGACTCATCCAACTGCAAAATTTTTCCCCTGGTGAAAAAACATTCATACTTTTTTCTCGAACCATGTCAAAAAATGTTTGTATTCTGGTCATTGGCTGGCTGGGTTGAACATTATCTGGATGAGAAAATCTCAGAAATCGCAAGATTTGGGAAAACCTATTGCGGCTCATTACAGTTGTAAACACAGGTGGCCCAGTGCAAAGCAAAGATTGACTCCAGTAATCTGAAATACGTGGCAACTTCGTGATTCCCATCAATAACTGAAGTGCAAAAAAAATGTACATTTCTTCCACAGTCACATCATTCCACTTTTTGCCCATGAAATTTTTCTTAGTTTTCTCGGGATTGTCACGGAAAAAATAGGCTGCGCGTGTATTTGTCCATTCACACAATGAAGAAATTACATCCACTCCCAAGAATAACTGTAAACAGTCAAATGCATTCATTGGATGTTGATCGTGGTGATGCAGAATTACCGGATGCACATCTTCAAAATCACTCACGTAAGTGGGAGATCGACCAGACCGTGAATCACTAAATGGGTCTGATAACAATCTAAAACTAACATCTCCACGCGGAGATGACCCATTACTCTCCACCGATAGCGTTTCACTCGTACCTGAATCTTCTTCACTATCACTAACCACTTCAGGAACATAATCGGTATCCGAGTCGTCAAATGACACATCACTCTCACCTCCGTCAGTAGAACCCTCAAAGTCGCTGAACTGCGGCCTAAAATCTTCATTATCACTCTCATCAGACGACATTTGGCCCGTTTGAGCAAACCAACCTGAAAAGAAAGAAAATATACATTAGGTATCATTGTGAAGAATTTACGTGAAGTTACGATGAAAGAAACTTGTATATGATATGACTTCTCATAAAATATATATGAAACATCAAGTCACACTTCATTTTACCTGGATGGGTAATATAGACTAGGATGTTATCCTCTAGTGTATCGAAGAAGTCTTCCAAGCAAGGCTGCGTCTGAGGAATGAAGTTGAAAAATGCCCGGCTACCTGAAAAGAAAAGATAAAATATACATTAGTATCATTGTGAAGTTTGTACATGAAGTTACGATGAAATGAACTTTTATATCACATGACTTCTCATAAAATATATATGAAAAACTTTACTTTCTTTTACCTGGATGGGTAAGGGAGGGTATCAAGCAAAGGTCTTCCATGCACGGCTGCTTCGGAGTGAATGCTATGAAATACGCTCTCTTTGTCATATATGCCCCTACATCCATGACGTCATCTGCTATAGCCAGTGTTTTCGCATCCGGTTAGGGCGAGATAAGAGATGAAGGCAAAGGAGACGATGAGGACGAAGACGAAGATGACGATGAGGATGAAGAGACGACAAGGATGAAGAGACGACGAGGATGCCTTGTCAAAACTTGGCTCACACAAGTGTTATCGGTATAGGGTTGACAGATGACCGTGTTTCCCATCCAGTCAGGACTTGATAGGAGATGAAGGTGAAGAAGACGATGAGGACGAGGACGAAGACGAAGATGACGATGAGGGACGAAAGAAGACGACGAAGATGGAAATCATAGACATCCATGATGCCTTGTCAAAGACTTGGCTCACACAAGTGTTATCGGTAAAAAGCGTTGAGAGATGATTTTTATCACGACTGGAAGTAGCGAGTAAGTGTGATGAGCTGTCCACTGCTTGAGTGTTTGTTTGCTCGACTTCCTGTTTGTTCCACATCCTGCCAAGGCTTGGCTACTCTCTCTCTCTCTCTCTCTCAGTAAAATTTCGTTTTTGGTCCGAACTCCGAACCTAGTAATATTTTGTTTTGTGATAAAATCTATACAAGTCTACAAGTTTATTTTGTATAGAGAATAAGAAGATTCAAAAGATAATAAAAAATATAAATGTTCGGCCCGGAAACGAACATTTCATCCGTTGATAAATCGGTGGTTGTTTCCATACCTCTCGGTCATAAGTTTATTTGATTTTTACTAGATTGGAGAATTATGTATATAGATGGGAAAAATATAACTTCAGACGGAAAAATTTATCGTGTTTATTACGGGTATCTATACTAATTTTTCAAGTTTCTTGTCCTCAGAAAAAAAAATAGCTTTTTTGCTTTTTCTCTGGTTGGTTTTTTATATATTAAAGCTTACTATAAGGCTTTATTTTTACCTTCATTTATCTGATGTTCAATATCTTTTATTTGTAAAATGTAATTAGTGAATAAATAAATAAAATACAGTAAATGATGATGCAACTGGTTTTTATACTTGGGTAGAAGTTATTACATGTTTACGCTTTTATCTGGTTTTGTGATTTTTTTTTTGTAAAATTCTTGCGTGAGTGTGACATAGTCATTCCATTGAAATTCACACATATACATATACATATGAGTCTCTGCGTGTGTATGCAGTTTTTAAGACTAGGCCTATATCTAAAAAAAAAAAAATTGGGCACGAGTCCTTTCTTTTTCAGTTTTTTTTTTTTTTACATATATATAAAGAGGAGTGGATAGTCGAAGGTAGTAAGGTATTTTGGATTAGGGGAGCGGTGGAAAGATTTTTGAAGAAGGAAAATGTAAAAAGACAGTGTTAGGGTAGCTTTAGATTTTAGAAATACTTTAGAAAAAAGTTACGCCAGCTGACATTGCCAGTGGAGATTCATGCAGTTGCACTCTGTTGAGTGCCTGCACCTACAAATAGGATTGTAGCACTCACAGTGGAAATTATTCCACCTGTCTACAAACCATTGCCAAAAAGGCAAGCCAGCAGGCTGTACAAAAAGGGTGATGGTGACCCCCACCCGTCTTGAAAACGGCCTCGAGTCTCACTAAATGATGCATGTTTGCCATCGGAAGCCAGAATGAATGCGCGTCAACCATGTGACTGGCCTCATGGAACAGGAGAGCGTGTTGCCATGTAAAATGGGTTCTAAGTTTCTAAATACAATTTCTTTTTTTTATCTATAATTGAGAGACTATATATATGTGTGTACGTGTGTGTGCGAGTGCATGTATAAACTATACACAGTATAAATCCAAAAGTCTGAATGATAGATAAATAAGCAGTAATAATATTTTTTTTGGGTTCATCTACGTCTGACATCGTGTCATACTGTTTATTTTGGTCTAAACTCTTCAAACCGAAATTACAGAATGATTGGAAGTCCTATCTGAAAAGAAAAGTTTTGGTGGTAGACGCGTACCACCTTTAGGAACCCGGTGCGGTGTAGTAGACTTGAATGGTGGTACCCAGGTACCTCCAAACAAACTTCGGTAATGAAGAGGTTAAGGACATTTAATCGTTACTCCCTGCAGCCTTCCAGGAGTTTCCGATTTATCTTTTACCGTTGTATGGTAGTGTTCTGACGACACAAATGCATCTATATATTTAGCGTTTTCTGTTTCGCTTAAATATACCAGCTTGAGAGTCTCTTTTTGCTCAAAAAATAACGGACCTATTTCTTCGTAGAATAGGGTAGCTGGCAACCTAGACATAAAGTTAAGAGAAGACGTTCGTAAGCTGTGGTGCTGCGTGTCTGACTGTCCAAGTTTCCAACCGAGCCAGTAACAGATCGTGTGCTGTCATGCGCGGTAGGTTACGTCTCTCTCTCCTGCGGGATTGACTGACTAACTGTATCTCTGTCCTACAATCACGGACTTTAGCCTAAGATTGAGGGGATTCTTACGTGAATGAATAAACGTTGCATTCGTTTTGCCTTACTATGTTCAACAGAGTTATCTCTTAATCCTTTCGGTGCTCGTTACCGCACGGTATAGAACTACGAGTCTACCGCAACATTGCACTTTTATATGCTCTCCTGCTTAGGCAAAGCACAGCCTTATAGGAAGTAAGCATACTCGGGGAGGGAATGGATGAGCTTGCTGGGGACCATTTCCTTCCTGAAGAAGTTTGTTTCCCGAATAGACTGCAATTCAGACCACAGTTTTTTTCCTACCGGGAAACTGAAATATTATTCAAGATCTAGGAATTATTCTGAACATCTCTCAGTGCGTCATGATAGAAAGAAGGTGCCGGACATCTGGATAGTGTTTCAGATGTCCTGGATCTTAATCTGAAAGAAGTAAATGCAATTTGGTCGTCCTCCAGTCCTCGAAACGAGTTTTTGGAACCAGTGGTCCACATCAACTCTGATATTCCACAGCTCTCTCATATCTTAATAAGTATCTTCTCTCGGTCCCTGCTCGAGTTTACGAGAAAGAGCCTATTATAACAACAGGCGTAGAATGTAACGATCCTCTAGAGGTTCGTTACAGGATTGCAAAAGTCCGTACGAAACGTCTCGATCGACGGCAGCAACTTTTTGACATCCGAGTGGAATCTTTCTTTAGAAGTTAGTTGAGAGTTGTGGAGACTTTAGGGACGCCCTTTCATTCTTCTCTTCGATATGTTGAGGACGAAGAGGCTTCTTCTTCTCTGCTCCCTTTTTCTCGATCCGGGATCGGTACCATTAAACGCCATCCTATGATATTTAAACGGGGATGGATGTTTAGTCTCTTTTCCCCCTTTTTTCAATCGCTTAGGAAATGTAATGAGGATTTATGACGTCACAGGGAGCGACAATGACGCTGATCGCCCCATGTTGGCCTTCAGGATCCTGGATTCACAGAGGTCACATCCTTCCTAGTTCACTTTCCAAGGACCTTTTCCGAGAGAGTCGGTCTACTCTAACTCGAAAGGTACCTATAACCTCTCCGCTCTGAGTCTGACAACGTTCAGACTATCGAGATGTTGACAGGAATAAGATTACCGTCTTCCATTTCCGTCTGAAGAATGGGATAAGCTGGCAGTCACAACTATTAAAGAATACGCAAATATGTTGTTACGGCTGCTTTGGGCTCAGAGATTTGCGTCTGTCAAACAACAAAAGCCCTTCACGATCTTTGAGTTCTGTGGAATCTCGAAACTCGCTCACCATCTACTTTTTGTCTCACCTGTTTTCTCGGAGTCAGACACTCGTGCGAGATCAGGCGACATATAGTAGCCCTGAGTTTCTTGTTGACGAAGTCGGTTTGCGTTTATACACCCCCGATGATCGTGTAACATGAGACCAGGTTGGACTGTCAGGCATTCTTCCTTCGGACTGAATCGCCTTTTTGCTCCTTGCTCCTTTCTCCTGGTACCAGAAGCTCGAGTCAGGAGTTTGATTCGCTGACGACGTTGGGGTTGCGTTGATACACCCCCCAAGGTTTGCTTAGATTGAATCGCCCAGGCAGTCCAGACACTCATCCTTCAGCGAAGAATAGTGCCTTATGGTCTTCAGGGTACATCCTTGCTGTCCTTGATTCGTCTGACTGGTCAACTGGTCGGTCACCTGACTTTAGTACAGGGCGGACGGACTGTGCATGTCCAGATCGAAGCTTTCAATATGGAACTTAGACGTAGTCTGAAGTTCTTGATGTCAAAGCATTCGAACCTCTCCTACCTGTTAACTTCTTGCATGTGATCAGGAAGGCCTTCTTCTAACCACCCTAGATACGACAAAGAGGGTTAGTGAGATTTTAAGCCATCGTCACAAGTTTTGGCTTTAGAGAACACAAGGCGGTGTGCTCTCTAAGCCTTTCGTGGTGGCCTAAGAATGGAAACCCGTTTTGTCCTTGGGCCAGGAGCTTGGAAGCAAGGATGGCACAAGGTTAGTGGGCAGGAGCCAGAGAGAGTCCTGTGCCCTGTCAGGTCTCTCAAGTTTTATCCACATAAAACTCAAGAAAGTCGAAGTCATTCGGGCAATCTGCCAGTGTTCCGAAAAAGACCAAGACTTGCCCATATCGAAGAACACCCTGGCTTTAGTGTTAAGGAGTTCTTTCAAAATGCTCCTTCATTGTGTTTGCACAAAGATTTGAAATCTTTTTATCTGAATGCTCACGAGGTGAGGGCGCGGCCTCGGAAGCATTTCAACAGAGCATGGCACTCAGTAACATCCTGAGTACCATGTTTAGCGAAGCAACTCTGTGTTCACTTCACACTCCCTGCGAGATGTGAAGATGGCATATGAGATCTGCTGCTCGCTAGGGCCATACGTGTCTGCAGACACAATCTTGGGGGCAAGAAGTACCATCCATCCTATCCTGTAGAAAATGGTTAGGAAGAGCTCTTAATTTAGTTGTTGAGTCGCCGACAACGGCGACTTCTTAACTCTTAAGCCTTAGTTAACACACCTTAACTTTGGCTAGGTTGGTCAGGTGGTGATATATATATTTATATATATATATTTATTTTACTTCTTAGCCCTCATGGTATGGTCAATATGGTCTAGTCACATTGTGGTCACGCCCCCCCGTTGACAGATCAATCTGCATGGCACCAGCTTTAATAGGTCTCTACCTCGCTGGCAACTCTAGTAAAGCAGAAGCAGACTTGGGTGACAGTAATCACAAAGTCGGCTATGCTAACAGGTGGAACCAAGATGTAAATCATCTGCATGCATTTGTTTCCCAAAATCCTTCTATTCTGTCCCTTCCCACCTCCAACGGTGGGATTCAGCTATATATATATATCTGACAGGTAAGTTTCATGAACAAAATGATATGTTATGATACAATAAAGTTTGTTCATACTTACCTGGCAGATATATATAATCAAGTACCCACCCACCTCCCCTCAGGGGACAGTGGAAATAAAAATTATGAATAGAAAATGGGAATGGTTCCTGATACCCGCGCCTCCCAGCGGGCGGGAATGGGTACTAACCACCTGGCCGACCACTGCGTGCGTCGGAAGTTTTTTAAATTCGGTCGGACTTCAGAAAATACAGCTATATATATATCTGCCAGGTAAGTATGAACAAACTTTATTGTATCATAACAATATCATGTTATATGAAGTAAAATTGCCTAAAGTTTATTTTTTCTGTGTACTAATTACAAACTGTTTGGTAAAAATGGTGCCGGCTGGCTGCAGGATGGAGGGAGGAGAGACAGGAATCCTTTGAACAATCCAAATTGGTTGCAGTATGCAAAGGTTGATAAAATCAATTTTATTCACATATTAGGTACAAAGACAATCAAAGGAAGAGAGTGAGTGAGTTTACATTAATTATGTCACAATACATAACCTACATTAATTATGTCACAATACATAACCTTACAGTGGACAAAGGGCAGACTTTTAAAACAAACTTGAGGATTTTGCAAACAAATAAGTAATAAGTCAAGAATGCAAGAAAAGGAAAGAGAGATAAAATAACTTTTCACGAGGAAGCCGTTTCAACAACAATCGAAGGCATGCAGAAGCTGAAAGCAGCGCAGTTTGTTTATCACAGAGTTGAGTTACTTTTACAGTAGTAAAATATCATAACAAGCATTTGTCACTAGATTGGTATTTTACCGTAACAAAAATAAAAGTGACTTGGGAAAATCTAGTGTAAGTGAAAGAAATGGGCGAATAATCATCCCAGATCAGCTAAGTCAGCGGGAAGCAGAGCTGTTCCTCTCTCTCTCTCTCTCTCTCTATTCTCTCTCTTCTCTCTCTCTCGTCTCTCTCTCTGCTCTCTCTCTCTCTCTCTCTCTCTCTCTCTCTCTCTCTCTCTCTCTCTCTCTCTCTGTGCACTGAAAACTGACTCAAATTTTATCATTGTTAAATTTATTTTACTTTTTATGTGAATTGGTACTGCTTTTACGTACATATTAAAGACAAGACGAATGATTTTGTTAATCATTTGTGCTAAATTCTATTGTGAAAAGCTTTGTTCTTTCATTAACTAGACAGTCTCACTCAGCGCACCGAACAGTGCCTCAATTACGATTTCTTTTTCTTTTTCCTGTATTGCATTTGTTTTTCATATTTTATTTTTATTTTTCATATTTTATTTTTATTTTTCCTGTATTGCATTTGTTTGTTTTCATATTTGTTCATGAAACTTACCTGTCAGATATCATTATATAGCTGTATTCTCCGACGTCCGACAGAATTTCAAAACTCCCGGCACACGCAGTGGGCGGCCAGGTGGTTAGTACCCATTCCCGCCGCTGGAGGCGGATATCAGGAATCATTCCCATTTTCTATTCAGATTTTTCTCTGTCGCCGGTCGGGTAAACAACTGTTTACAGACCTCCGCCTAGGATTTTGAAACTTCTTGTGCTAACTTGAGTATTCTGATTGACTTTTGGTTTTGATTTGGCTTGTTGGCTGGCATACGTGATAGTGGATTTGATTTGAATTTGGCTTTGACTTTTCTTTGATTACGATGTCTGGATCTAGCGCTGCTAGCTTCAGGGTGTGTAAGGTGCATGAATGTAAGGTGAGGTTGCCGAAAGCTTCGGTAGACCCTCATTCAGTGTGCTCGAATGTCGTGGTCATGTATGGATGTGGAATGATAGATGCATCGAGTGTGAGCAATTGACTGAAATTGAATGGAAGGCATATGATTCTTACGTGAAAAAGCTTGAGCGTGATAGAATCAGGAGGTCTTCCTCTAGGAGCGCTTCTGTGAGTAGAAGTCAAGGTAGAATTGTATCTCCATTAAATCCTCCTGTAGATGTAATTCAACCAGATCCTGTTGTATTGCCTCCGAACAATCAGGAAGTGTCTGCAGAAGGAAGCGTATTAGTTACGATCATGGAGTCGATTCGTGCCTTAGAATCTAAAGTGATTGCTCTACAGTCAAATGTGAATTGTGATAAAAGTGTTAGTGCATCTAGTGTAGTGGAAGGGGTGTCAGATCGGTCCCATAATGCCTCTAGGCCTAGGCCCCTGCCGGACTCCCAGGCCTTAGGGAGAGGGCAAGCCGAAAGCCGAAGGAGGGTTACGGGATCTGATGACCGGTTCTGCGGTCCCTTCGGCAGAAACTGAGGACGAATCTCAGGCTGCCGGTGTTCGTGCACGGGCACGAATACTAAAGAGTGCTTCTCTTCTTCCGAGACTTCCTCTCCTGCCGAGGTTGAGGTTTGGGACGCTCGGAAGACCTCTCAACCCGGGGAGAGCGGCAGGGGCGCAAGTTGTCGCACAAGCGGCCGTCGCTCTTGTCGCCCTCTTAAGAGAGGTTTCAGAGAAGAGGATGCTTCACGTCCTCTGATCGTTATGTAGATTCGTCACCTGAAGATTTTGAAGCTTTTCCGCCACAGAAAAGGAACAAGGCTTCATCAGGGGAGGACTCTTTCGAGCGTCCAAGTCGCTCTAAGCTTGTTCCTGAGTTGAAGGAAAGGGCATCCCCTCGCCATCTTCCTCGCACAGGATGAGTGCCATTCTCATGATCGAAACCTTTCCCCCTTCAAGGAAAATGCTTTGGGAAATGCAGAGACAGTTAGCCTCCTTTTTTGAGAGAAAGGAGGCAGAAACTAGTAAAATAGAAGGAAGGATAGGTGGCTGCCTATTAAGAGAACTAGGCAGTCCCCCTGCTCCTACTCCGCTTTTTTCGGCCTTTGAGTCTACTTCTAGTAGCCGATGCATTAGAGAACGTGATTATGTTCCTCATGAAAGGGCGTCTAGGAGAGACGAATTTGACAGAGAAGTGAGTTGTCGCACAAGCGGCCAGCGTCTTTGTCAAAAGGCCGAGAACGCTCAAGAATCAAGATCGGAACGTCAAGCTTTGCATGTTGATGATCACGCTCGGCGTCTTGAACAACGAAGCGCTTACCAGACTCGAGAAGACGCTTTTCAAGACGTGCGGATCGCTCGCCAAGACGCTCCAACTGACGCTGTTCAGGACGCACGGCGTCCTACACATCAGGACGTTCAGCAAGACGCTCAAGCGGACGCTGTACAGGACGCACGGCGTCCTTCACATCATGACGCTCTTCAGGACGCACGGCGTTCTTCATATCAGGACGTTCTGCAGGACGTTTCTCAGAACGCACGGCACCTTGCATATCGGGACGCTTTCAAGGATGTTTCTCAGGTTAAAGTGTCGAAGTCATCGCGATCTTTGAAAGGCGCTGATGACCAAGAGAAGGATTCGTCTAGTGATCGCTGCCCTACTGATGATGACGAACCAAATGCGTCAGCGTCTTCAAACTATAAGACGTTGACGGATTTACTTAAGAAATTATTCCCAGATAATTTTCAAGCGCCAAGTCCTTGCTCTCCACCTTCACAATTTGCTTCATCGAAGGCCAGGAAGGCCCCTGGCTTCGTTAAGATGGCCACTTCGCTCTCCGCGAAGAGAGCGTTTAAGAGAGTCCAGGATTGATGGATTCAAGGAAGGTTAAAGGGAAGACTTCGTTTGCACTTCCTCCATCTAGACTGAAAGGGAGAGCCGGGATCTGGTACGAGACAGGAGAAGAAGCAGGATTGAAGGCACCGTCCTCTTCTCAAGGAGATTTCGCCAATTTGGTGGACGCTCCAAGGAGATCTTATTTGTCATCGGCTAAGGTTTCCTGGACAATGACGGAGACGGATCATCACCTCAAGGGGTTATATAAGACGCTAGAGGTGTTTAACTTTTTAGATTGGTGCCTCGGGGCGCTGGATGTACAATCGAGGAGTCAGACTCAATTTCGCTAGAAGAGCTTTCGAGTGTACTAGCTTGTATGGATAGAGCAGTGAGGGATGGCTCTGATGAGTTAGCATCTCATTTTGCTACAGGTCTGCTTAAAAAGAGAGCTCTCTATTGTAGCTTTACGGCGAAAGCAGTTTCTCCCGCTCAGAAGGCGGAGTTATTATTCGCCCCCTTCTCTACGCATTTGTTTCCGCAGTCCATGATTAAGGATCTGTCGGTAAATTTGCAAGAAAAAGCAACAAGGGACCTCTTGATCAATCTTCAAGACGACCTACTCCTCAGGCTTCTACTTCAACAGCTCCAGCACCCAAGAAGAAATTTAAGTTTCCCTTTCGTGGAGCACCTTCCTCTAGAGGTTCCTCGAGAGGAAGGGGGTCCTTCAGAGGTAAGATCTCTTCTACCAAGAAGGGAAAAGATTGACATTTCTGCCCTTCAGGCACCTGTAGGTGCGAGACTCACCTTATTTGTCAGGCATGGAGGACGATAGGGGCGGACACCTGGACCCTAGATGTGATCGAGAGAGGATACAAGATCCCTTTCCTCTCTACGCCTCCTTTGAGCACGAAGCCGATAGACCTGTCGCCCTCATACCAGTCGGAGAAGCAACAGATCCTTACTCGACCTTCTAGATCAAATGTTGGAAAAGAAGGCAGTAGAGGAAGTTCTGATGCTGGATTCCCCAGGCTTCTACAACAGGTTATTCCTGGTTCCGAAGCAGTCTGGGGGATGGAGACCTGTCCTAGACGTCAGCAGACTGAACGTTTTTGTAAAGAAAGAAAAATTCAGGATGGAAACTTCTCAGTCTGTGCTAGGAGCCTTGAGACCAGGGGATTGGATGGTGTCATTGGACCTTCAAGACGCTTATTTCCACGTCCCGATCCATCCCCAATCAAGGAAGTTCCTGAGGTTCGTCTTAAAAGGACAGGTCTTCCAGTTCAGGGCTCTGTGCTTCGGTCTGAGTACGGCGCCGATGGTTTTTACTTTCCTCATGCGGAATGTGGCGAAATGGCTTCACCTATCGAAAATAAGAGTCTCGCTCTACCTGGACGACTGGCTAATCAAGTCGCCTTCGAAGTCAAGGTGCCTGGAGGACCTTCAGACGACATTACAGCTGACAAAGGCCCTGGGCCTTATAGTAAATTACGAAAAGTCCCATCTGATCCCCACGCAGTCCATCGTGTATCTGGGGATTCAGATGGATTCAGCGGCTTTTCAAGCTTTTCCATCAAAGGAACGTCAGCAGAGATGCTTAGAGAAAGTGTTAGCCTTCTTAGGGAAAGAAACATGCTCGGCGAAGGAATGGATGAGTCTGCTGGGAACCATTTCTTCGCTGGAGAAGTTTGGTTTCCCTGGGCGAGGTGAACCTCAGGCCACTCCAGTTTTTTATGGCAGAAAACTGGGAAAGACAAGAATCTAGACTCGACTTTGATATATCAAAAAAACGGTCAAGGATCATCTGAAGTGGTGGCAAGATCCGACCAAACTCTCGGAAGGGATGTCCCTCAAGCTTTTGAGCCCCGACCTAGTGTTGTTCTCAGACGCCTCCATGGTGGGCTGGGGAGCAACACTAGGAAAGGAGGAAGTGTCAGGCCTCTGGAGAGGGGAACAGAGGTCCTGGCACATAAACTTAAAAGAATTGGAGGCTATTCGGTTGGCCCTTCAGTTCTTCGAAGAACGATTGGTGAGCCGAGTTGTCCAGATCAACTCGGACAACATTACGGCTCTCGCTTACATAAAAGCAGGGGGGGACACACTCTCGGTCACTGTTCGTGATAGCGAGAGACATCCTTCTATGGGCGAAGGCTCGAAACATAGTGATCCTGACAAGGTTCATTTCAGGAATTCAAAATGTGCGAGCGGATCTTTTAAGCCGTCGACATCAGATGCTTCCCACAGAATGGACCTAATCTAGAAGTCTCAGCGCTATGGAAGTTGTGGGGACGCCCGCTAAGTCGACCTCTTCGCAACCTCGAAAACGAAGAGGCTTCCGATTTATTGCTCTCCAGTACTCGACCCGGAAGCAATAGCGGTAGATGCCATCCTATGGGACTGGACGGGGATGGATGTGTACGCCTTTCCCCCGTTCAAACACTCTTAGGAGAGGTAACAAGGAAGTTTGCGGCGTCGGGGGGGGACCAAGGAGCGAGAATGACTCTGATCGCCCCCTTTTGGCCCTCAAGCGATTGGTTCATGGAGGTCATGTCTTCTTCGGTAGACTTCCGAGAACCCTGCCAGAGAGAGTCGATCTTCTCAAACAGCCCCACTTCGAGAGGTACCACGGAAACCTCTCAGCTCTGAGTCTGACTGCGTTCAGACTATCAAGAAGTTGGCCAGAGCGAGAGGTTTTTCAAGATCAGTGGCAGAGGCTATTGCCAATGCGAGAAGAGCTTCCTCTCGAGCAGTTTATCAGTCGAAGTGGACTGTCTTCAGGAGATGGTGTAGGAAGAGAGGTATTTCCTCCTCCACGACCTCTGTGAACCAAATCGCTGAGTTTCTCCTGCATTTGAGAAATGTGGACAAATTAGCAGTGCCCACGATAAAAGGATATAAGAGCATGCTGTCAGCTGTCTTCCGCCACAGAGGATTAGATCTGACAAATGATAAAGATCTTCACGATCTTTTGAGTCATGTTTGAGACAACCAAAGTACTACAACCAAAGGTTCCATCATGGAACCTTGATGTAGTTCTAAGATTCTTGATGTCGGCTCCCTTTGAACCTATGCATGCTTGCCTCATTGAGAGGACACTATAGAAAGGCGATTTTTCTAACTGCTCTTGCTACGGCAAAGAGAGTTAGTGAAATTCAAGCAATTAGTAAAGATGTGGGTTTCAGAGGACACAGTGCAGTGTGCTCCTTGGATCCTAACTTCTTAGCGAAGAATGAGAACCCATCTAACCCCTGGCCAAAAACCTTTGAAATCAAGGGGTTAACAGAGTTCATCGGACAAGAGCCAGAGAGAGTCCTGTGCCCTGTCAGGGCTCTCAAATTTTACATGCAAAAGACCAAAGATTGTCGGGTCCTTCGGAGAACTTATGGTGTTCTGTTAAGAGACCCGACTTTCCTATGTCGAAGAATGCACTGGCATTCTTTTTGCGAAACACCATCACGGAGGCCCATGCGTCCTGCTCGGATGGTGATATGAAGCTTTGAAAATAAAAGCCCATAAGTGAGAGCGGTTTGCGACTTCAATGGCAAATTTCGAAAGAATATGGCACTTAATGATATCATTAGCGCTACTTTTTGGCGAAGCAACTCTGTGTTTGCTTCACATTACCTGCGGGATGTGAAGACGGCATATGAGAACTGCGAGTCGCTTGGACCATACATATCCGCAGAAATGGTGTTGGGGGCAGGGAGCAGCACAAATACTACCCTATAGAAAAGGGGTAGGTGTGCTTTTTAATTTTGGTGTTGGTTTATGGTTGAAGGGTTGGTTGCTTGAGGCGCCTTCCCTTTCTTTAGCCTAGAAGTTATGGGACTAACTTCGATAGGTTAGGTCAGGTGGTGGTTTTTTAGCTTCGTTGCCCTCACAGTATGGTCAATATGGTCTAGTCACATTGTGGTCACGCCCCCCGTTTGACAGATCATCTAGAGCGCACCAACTACACAGGTCACTACCTTGTTGGCAACTCTAGTAAAGCAAAAGCAGACTTCGATGACAGTAATCAAGAAGTCAGCTATGCTAACAGGTAAGGAATCAAGATGTCAATCATCTGCACTTGAGGTGTTTCCTAAATCCTTCTATTCTGTCCCTTCCCACCTCCAATGGTGGGATTCAGCTATATATATCTCTGACAGGTAAGTTTCATGAACAAAATGTTATTGTTATGATACAATAAAGTTTGTTCATACTTACCTGGCAGATATATATAATTAAGTACCCACCCACCTCCCTCAGGGGACCGTGGTATGAAAAATCTGAATAGAAAATGGAATGATTCCTGATATCCGCCTCCCAGCGGCGGGAATGGGTACTAACCACCTGGCCGCCCACTGCGTGTGCCGGGAGTTTTTTGAAATTCTGTCGGACGTCGGAGAATACAGCTATATATATATCTGCCAGGTAAGTATGAACAAACTTTATTGTATCATAACAATAACATTTTTATTTTTATTTTTCATGTATTGCATTTCGTTTTTCTTATTTTATCAATTGTTAAATTCATCGGGATATCCCATTTTATGTGAATTGTTATTGCTTTTACATACATACAGTAATTTTTAAACTCACTCTTCTCATGCTCTCCTCAACATATCAATGCTCCCTTGTTCAGTCTCAAGTCGGCTGGGCATGATGTCACCGTGGTTACGTACGATTTTATACATCTTTTATGCTAAATGTTATATTGAAAGCTATATTTTATATTATATGCTTTAATCTTTTATTTATTTTGTCGAATATTGTTTTTGGTCAAACTATGTATTGTAAATGAAAAAAAACAAAGTTTAACTTGTAAGACGCAGTTGGCTGTCGAATACTAGTATAAACTAGATATTCAAACAGTTCAAAATACGAGCATTTGTTCGACAAACTATACAAAAAAAATTTTTGTTCGAAAAACGGAAAGTTTGACATAAACGTTCGACAAGGGAGGTACCACTGTATGTATATCTATACAAGCAGTCGGCTTACAACATTCCGAGGTTACAATGCTTTTTTTTATTATATTTATCAGACATTATTTCCAGGGTTACGACGCCTACAACGCTGATCTGGCAGAAGAAATATGACTCCAAAAATGCAAAATCAATATTTTGAAGGTTTCTTTGTTGAAAAATGCAATAAGAATGCAGTTAACATAGTTTTTAATGCACCCAAAGCATTAAAAGTAAGGTTTTCTTAAGATTTTTGACGATGTTCTGGCTTACGGCGATTTTCGGCTTACAACGCGTCTCAAGAATGGAACCCCCGTCATAACCTGGGGACTGCCTCTTATTATTTTCTAGAGTATCCAAAAAGAGTGAAGGAATAAAAAATATGATCTTTATATACATAAAGTCAATCCCTGGGATTCGCAGGGACAGAGCAACACCCCCCTGGAATATCGTATATTTTCGTCTGTGGGAGACGACCTTTTAAATAAGGACACGTCAAAAATTAAGGCAAATTTTCATGAATTTATCTCTTATCTATAGTATAAGACAACTTCTTAATTACAAAACGTGTGTGTAGGCTAACTTTTGGTCGCTGTATATAGTATGTGAAGTACTCACGTATCAAGCGACTGGAAGGTCTAATCTTAAAGCTAATTTTAACAGAATTGCAAAATACACGAGGTATAAAATTAGAGTATGTACATAATATTCACATAAGAAACTTGCATCTTTTCCATGGATCTTTTGAAAAGTTATGTACGGTATTCTCATATTACTATGTATTGTATCATAAAATACAATCATGCACCATTTGCACTGTTTAGTTTTTCATGAATGTGGACTGATACCATTTGGGAAATTTTGTTTAGGCATCAATTTCCTTTTAAAGCTAACCAAGGGGGAAAGGTTCATCCCATCGGCTATATATGTTAAAACAACAGTGAAATGTGTCTTTTCATGTCCAGTAGGGAAAGGTTCGTCCCATCTGCTATACATGTCAAAACAATTGTAAAATTTTGTTCTTTCTTGCCCAGTAGTTTTTCTCTCCAATTTTGAGTTTGATGGCTTATCAAAGTTGGGGGCGAGTTTCATCCATGTTGCTGATGCATGATAATTTAAAGTCATTAGCAGTTTGGACACTTGTTTTCTCAGCTTCAGCTACAATTAGCTGCTTAAATTTAGCAGGGTAATTCTTTTAACATAAAGACAGTAATTATATACTACCGCATGACAGTTGAAATGTAAGCAATACAACTGTTATCCGATTAGGTTGTTTATAGCAAAACAGATGTTTCTTGTTCGGTTGTTTATGGCTGTACGCAGTGAGTACGTATAGTGTTACTAACAATACTTTTATCATTCTCTTTTACTTTTTTAAACTTACTAAACTAGGAGATGGGATAAAAAGGAGAGGAAAAGTTTAGTCTAGACTAATGTATGATAATGTACACAGTTATCGTTCGTATGATTGAATCGTTTTTAAACACTTGAATGTAATCCAAAATTGTGTTACCACTTAAATGATAACAAATTTTTAATGAAAAATTACTATTATCCTAAATTACTATTATCCTAAATTACTATTATCCTAAATTACACTACCGTTAAAATTCTGAAAAGGTACCGAAAGATAAAGGTTACCGTGAGTGCAACCTGCAACCATAACTGTTTACATTTTCTCAGCTGGGCTTTCATGGATAAAAGTTGATTTCGTTCGTATGGAAATATTTCTCAAATATGCCAATAGTTTATAAGGTAAAAACTGGTTTTATTGTTATCAGTTTATATCGTAATACAAATATTTTATCGTAGGGTTTATTACACCAAAGCCGAGGCTACCCTGCCTCTAAACATCACTTAAGATTCAAGGTTTGATTTTTAGAATGGTAGTATAAGACACACTCAATTTTTAGGGGTTTAATTTTAAGATTTAATGTTCTCTCAAACGTAGAAAGTTTACAGAACAAGCAGTCCATGGTTTACGATGGGGGTCTTTCTTGAGACACGTCGAAAATCATAAAAAAAACCTAGGAAAAACCTAACCTTTAAACCCCTTCGCCACTGGCCTGCTACATTGCTGCTAATGCTTGCATACCGCATGAGACCCCCTGTCGACACCGCGAGTATCAATCATTACTTGCTCCACTAAATTTTATGTTATTCATATTTTTCCTTCATATTCTTATGTGAAAACATTGTGTGTATGGATATCAATGAATATTTTTTACCCCATTGTCAAAAAATTACAAAAAATATAGTAAGAATATCGGAAAAAATAGGAATATTTAGTAGAAAAAGTAATTGCAGAAGTAGGAACTGTTATAAAGTAGTAGAAATAGCAGTAAAGTAATAGAAATAAAGTAGCAGAAAAAGTAGTAAAGTAGTAGTAAAATAGTAGTAGTGGTAATAGCAGTACTAGTTTTCTTACTGAAACAGTTATTCCTAGGTTTCATACAGAAACAGCATATACATCAATGAATGTTTAGGCAGCTGGTAATAATAATAATAATAATAAAACAGTAATAATAGTAATAATAATAATAATAATAATAATAAAAAAGCAACAGCATCTCGTGACCAATACGTATATACATATGGGGCAGTTTATTCACCCCCATTATCATCAGCAAGCTATAAAAAAAACATCTCATCACAAGTAACAGGCCTCCATAGAAGTCCTTTCACCTTACGCTTTCCTGTTGAATGAAAGTACTACTCTGCCCGAGCATTCATCCATTCACACAATTTGTCAATTACATCACCACAAAAAAGGAAAAAAAATGCATCACGTAAGCAGATGAAATCTGGTGTATAAGCAGGAATCCCATTGCCACCCTCCGTGAATCAGGGGGGGGTGGGTCTGGGCGCAAGTCACAAGATGGATCAGTTATGAACTGCCAGCCTTCATCGAC
Source organism: Macrobrachium nipponense (assembly GCF_015104395.2). Lineage (NCBI taxonomy): Eukaryota > Metazoa > Arthropoda > Malacostraca > Decapoda > Palaemonidae > Macrobrachium > Macrobrachium nipponense. The sequence goes on from NC_087220.1 coordinate 52,308,674, forward strand.
AAGAGGTTCAATGTCTTCCAAACACTCGTTGTCACTGTCAACCTCTAAAAAATTATCACTATAATCATCATCTGATAGATTTGGCAGGTACTCAGACCCTGACTCTGAAACACTATCATCTGACATGATACTGAAAAAAAAAAAACATAAAATAACTGCAATCAAAAGGGGAAAAAGATTTGGAATTCAAATCTACATGGTTTACGGACAAAATTGTATTCATCCTTCTCAGATAATAGCCTGAGGCGCACTGGTATATGTTGGCCAGTACCCCTCCTAATATCCCATATGAAAATGACGTCACGACGTCCATCGGACGCTCATTGGTTAGAATGAATTGTGGGTGGAGCTTCAGCACCTCTCTCGTACACAATACTGTGTCTGGAAACCATCCAAGCTAAAGAAAACGCTTTGCTTTTCGAGGAGGGATGAAAGACGTACACGCGTACGTCCCGGTCTTTTATTACTGTACCGTAAAAGACGTACATGTGTACGTCCAGTGCTGAAGGGGTTAATTTGTTGGGTGTATTAAAAACTATGTAAACTGTATTTTATTGCATTTTTCATAAAAATAAATTTTGATTATTTTGCCTTTTTGGAGATACAGTCAACTCTCGTTATATGCACCTAATTAGTTTCCGAAAATGGTCATGGATATCAAAATTGCGGTTATGAAACACGTATTTCCCGTAAGAATTAATGGTAATCCAGTGTAATATAGACCTAATGCCAAAGTTTTATTTATACACTTACCTAAATGCACTGTACTGAACTTGAAATAAATATGTACCGGTATTCTCCTATCTCCTACTTATGATGGGGTTAGATTCCAAAAAACCCATCTTTTGTTGAAAAAATTGTATTTCGAATATAGCCTAGCATACACTAGGGTAATTAGTACCATCTTCACATATATACCTAGCCTACACTACACAATATAGTTAGTCTATGCATATATGGTATAGTAAAAATTGATATCGGTTAATTCTCGCAGTTCAATGTATATTGACTAATGATAATTCAGTATAAAGAGAAATTGAATAAATTTAAAAAGTTGGCCTTGCTTACACTTGATAATCAAATGCATATACAGTAGCCTAGCCTACAATCAAATGCAATACAGTAGCTTAGCATACTGTATACTCAATTGTTATTGGCTAATTTTGTAGGTTTAATGCATTCTGATGTATGATAATTCAGTACAGAAAGAAAGTGAATACGAAACGAGAATCAGATCGTATAATAATTCAGTAAAAAAAGAAATTGAATAAGAAACGTGAATAAGAAACGAGAATCAGATTCGTTCTGACTTCGGCATAATTGAACGGTGTCAGGCTTGCTGATAGCTACGTATAATTATAAGATGCAAACGTATTAAATATGCATCTTTTCCATGAAGTTTTTTAAAGTTATACATTACTTCGCTCTATTCAGTAATATTGTAAGTATCCTCATATTGTATTATCAAATGTTAACATAGCGGGCAATGTTTTGTTTTGGAAATTGGCTAGTTAGTGAATAAGAGTTTATTTTGCCATATTCAACTCTATTCTCAGCGAATGTTCTTGCTCCTAGTTAGCATAAATGAATATCTAGATACTTTACTTATATGGAACAAAGTCATTTTTCGTTATGCAACGTGTTTTTAAGCCGAAATTTGACCAATACGTCTCATTGTGAACTAATGATTTTTTCGTTAAAAATCCACCAATTCCGTTCGTTATTTTCACTCTTTTTCATTGTGAAACGAGCTTTATGTTATTTATCTTTAATCGATGTGTAAACAACAGTGAAATGTGCTCTTTGAATCATGCCCAGTAGTTTTGATTAAAATAATTTTCTCTTATGTACGGCTGTGATTGAATTCATATCAAAGTTTGGGAGTTTTATCCAATCCTGATTATTATTTTATCAGCTTCAGCTACAACTTGCAGTTTGAATTTAACAGTATCTTGCTTTGATGATCTCACAGCAAGCAAAGTCATTACATGAAATTGCATTAGTCCTATTCGACATAACATTTTATAAAAACAATTACGGTGATTGTTTACTATCATATGATGGTTGAAATACAAGCAAAACGGATGTTGTGATCGGATTCGGTTGTACTTGGCAAAAAAAATTGTTTCTCATTTGGTTGTTTATGGCTGTGCACATTTATGCAACAGGTATAACGTTAAAACAATACTTTCATCATTCTCTTAAACTTTTTGAACTTATTTAACTTGAAGATGCATGAAGATATGGAGGTAAAGAAGTTAGGTGATTGTAATTTGACCTCACTTAAGTGTAATATTTAATAATTCGGCAGGATAATTCATAAACAAAATGTGCAGAGCATTATTGGAACTACCAGGCATTTTAACAACATACACATGAAGTTTTGAGTGCAATTTTTCGGGTTTTGAACCGCGCTGTTCAGCAATTTTTCACGATAAAAAAATTCATAGACTCGTTGTTCAGCGATTTTTTGTGTTAATGAAATTTATAATTCAATTTACTGTTATTGCCTTGTACCAAATTCGCGATCATAAAACATGTGGATAACGAGAGTTTACTGTATTTCTTCTGTCAGATCAGCGTTGTAACCTGGAACATGCATCGTAAACCTGAAATAATTTCTGATGAATATAATTGAAAGGCTCTGTAACCTCGGAATATGATTGAAAGGCTCTGTAGCCTCGGAATGTCAGAATATAATTGAAAAGCTTTGTAACCTCGGAATGTCGTACGTAGAAACCGTCGTAAACTGGGGACTGCCTGTAATTAGTGAATATATCTTCTTGAAAAATTCCATGAATAGGATGTGTATAGTATAGGTTCCACAGAAAAAACGGTAAATATGTGAAGCTGCGAATCCAGAAAGGTGGTCGACTGTAATGAAGAATACAGAATTGTTGTAATAATTTAGACGTAGTTCGTTGTTCGCTTTGGTTTGGGAGAGAAAGAAGACCAATCATTTGGAATGAAAATAGTATTGGATACTGAATCAAAGTGGTAACTGTCAAACTTTTACTATGGTTGTCTGTTAAAATGTTTTGACAGTCTTTCTTAAATGCGACATTCCGTGGTCCGGGAACTCCCATTACTGGGATGATTTTGAATCCGCCACCATTAGTTATTAAGTGGCCACAAGGGTGGTGCTACTCATTTCACAATTTGGATTTTTCGAGGGTTATCGTAACTGAAGCTTGCTCCATAAATATAAAAGCGCAGTTTATTTCCAATGGAAACATTGTGTGAAACTAAAAAAATTACACCATACAAAAAAACTGTAATTTACATATACGGGCAGTCCCCAGTTTACGATGGGGTTTCTGTTCTTGAGACGCGTCGTAAGCCAGAAAATCGTCGAAAATCCTAAGAAAACCCTACTTTTAATGCTTTGGGTTTTTTTAAAACTATGTGAACTGCATTTGTATTGTATTTTTCATCAAAGAAACATTCAAATATTGATTATTTGGCATTTTTGAAGTCATATTTCTTCTGCCAGACTAGTGTCGTAAACCTGAAAATAATTTCTGATGAAAATAATTGAAAAGCGTAACATCGTAAGCCGGGGACTGCCTGTATACTCACATATCATCCAAACTCGTATATCGTGCAATCATTGAAATTTAGTCCAGAAACATGATTTCATCATACAGTATTCATCGTGCATAGTGTGATTCTTATTTGCGGTACTATATTACACTAGGCTAGGCTTTCTATGCCTATCTCAGTTTCAGTAGATACCACTGATAATGCATAGGCTATTATATCTGAGTTAGCTTTTAACTAATAAATAGTAGCCTGGAAGCAAAAGTTCATTAGGTTAAATATGAATCTCCATACATAAAATCAGGTGTACCAACTTATGACTTTTCTAAAAATTCATTACTGTATCTTGTAATTAACAACTACTTACTACTGCAATAAGACACGAATGAACCACAGCAAGTACTGACATAAACAATCTTGTCAAGAAACAGCTGTTTGCCGATATTATTTAGAGCTGTTGACTTCAATTTTTAATGGTGACTGCCATAAATAAAGCATAAAATAAATAAATACTTAGCCCTCCTGCAATGGAGAGAAAAGTGTTAAGAAAGTATGCCACTAAATTTACAGTTTTAGATGTGGCTGCTGAAACTATGTGCAGACTACAAAACTTTTTGGAAGAGGCAAAAGCATTATTAGATACTGGTTAAATCACACTTTGTTCATGAAACTTACCTGTCAGATATATATATAGCTGTATTTTCTGAAGTCCGACAGAAATTCAAAAACTTCCGGCACACACAGTGGTCGGCCAGGTGGTTAGTACCCATTCCCGCCGCTGGGAGGCGGGTATCAGGAACCATTCCCATTTTCTATGCATAATTTTTCTGTCGCCGGTGCTGGAAACACCTGTTTTCAGTACCTCCGTCTTAGGATTTTGGAAACTTCATGGCCGCTAAATATCCTAATTGTCTTTTGATTTATTGACTTGGATTTGTGGCTAGGCATACGCTATCTTAAATTGTTTTGAATATGATTCATTTTTGTATATCTGAATCTAGTTAGGCTAGTTTCAGAGGGTGTTGTCTGCTAAGATAGGGTGTGGCTACCGAAAGCTTCGGTAGTTCCGCACTCGATATGCACGAGGGCTATGTGTCTTGCTTCTTTGTTGAGATTTGTCATGTAAGGAGTGTGAGACTTTGTCTAATTCCGTAAGAAAGACGTATGATTCGTATGTACGCAATTAATCAGTAAACAAAGTCAGGGTAGGCTAACCTACCTGTAGACTTTATTTTGCCTAACCCTGTAGTATGGCCTACGGGCTATAAATATGTCTCGTGAGGTAATGCCTTTACGTTATAGATTCCATCTGTATCTTGGAATCTAAGGTGCTCGCTCTCCTATCATTGTGGTGAAGAGTGCTACTTCTGTAGTTGTTACTCCTAACCCTGTAATGTTGCCTTCGGGCCCTAAACAGTTTCTGTAGAGGGTATTGACCTTTCTCTGATACTCTATCGATTCGTAACTTAGAATCGAAAGTGCTGGCTTTGGAGAGCAAAAGTGAAGTGGCTAAGTGCAGTGACAGTGCCCCTTGTGTAGTGGAGGGTGCGTCAGATCGGCCTATTTCGCCTCTAGGCCGGGACCTCTGCTTGACTCCCAGGAACAGGGAGAGAGCATGTCGAAAGCCGAAGGAGGGTTACGAGGAACTCCCACCGATCTGACGTGCCTTCGGCAGACCTGAAGTTACTCCCAGGCTGCCAAAGTTGTGCCACGAATCCTGAAGGATTGCTTCTCGTCCTCCGAAGCGTCCTCCCTGCGCAGGGTTTGGAGCTTTCGGAAGGACTCGCGCCCTCTAAATAGAAGCTTTATAGAAGAGGACGTTTCACGTCCTCTCTCTCTCTCTCGTCATGCGTTGCAGTGAGAAGTAAGAAGGCGAACAGTCGCCTGAACTTGTGTACGTCTTTCCACGAGAAAAGGGAAAGCAAGTCATATTAGCAGGACGCTTTTGGAGCGCGGACGTCCTAGCTTTGTTGCTGTGAGAATAAGAAGGCGTTCCCTCGCCCCGTGTATTCTCACACGATCAACCCTTCACCTGAGACTGCTTTGTGCAGTCGGTTTTCTCTCCGAGATGTCAAATGCTCTTCCCTGAAGGCAGTTTCGCTTGCATTGACGCCTGTCAGGAGCGTGACGCTTTTCTGCACGCTTTTTTTTTTTTTTTTGACGCTCGGCTTGGACGGGACGTTCGGATGGACGCCAGGCGCGCACCAGTAGACGCCGAGGCCGAGCGCACGCCAGTGGATACCGAGCGCGAGCGGCGCGCCGAGAGTGCTCGCTGCTAGCCAGTGGACGCCGAGCGCAGCGCGCCAGCGCACGCCAGGTGTGTCGCCTGGCTGAACGTTTCTGTTGAAGTCTTCAAGCTGATTTGGGCCTAAAGATTTTTTACCTACTAACTTCGGTGATCCCTTCTACATCGCCTGCGAAGAATGTGAAGTAAGCAGTGCTTCGAGGAAGCTTAAAGTGAAAAGGCAACTTTGTTTTCGAAACCCAGCAAGACCACGGGTTTCGTGAATTATAGAGGTCTCTGTCAGTAATATTGCTTTTCGTAAAGTCCAGGATTGGATGGAGTTATGGAAAGCTCAAGGAAAGATATCTTTTGCTCTACCGCAGTCAAGACTTTGCGGTAAGGCAGCTATGGGTTATGTAAAAGCTCGACGTCCTGCACGTCAGGACTCTCGGCAACGTTCAGTAGGATTCTTGCAAAGGCACTCGTCAAAAGGAGGAAAGCGCAAGACAGGACTTCCTTTGCCATACTGCCAATAAATTTGATACGGGAGAGGAAGCTGGTTGGAGAGTTTCTTCCTCTTCCCAGGATAATTTTGCAAGCTTTTTAGCCCATCTGAAAAGGGCTTTTCAGATGATAGATTTTTGTTTAGTTCCTAGTCGGGACTACGCTGCCGAATTGAACATCGTCGTTCTACCTGTCGTAAGCCGTCTCTTAACAGGATTCTTGCCCCTTCCTCGTTTGAGACGGAACGAAAATCGAAAATAAAATGCTCGACTTCCTGGCTGGATTACGTTTTGTCAATTCAGTGAATTTCCCCCATTGACAATATACTATCGTTTTGTCAAGTAAGTGGGTATCCCCTCATTGACAAATTATCTCTTTGTCCCGTAAATGGGTTAGTTCTCATTGACAAACTTCTCATTAACTTTATATTGCGTAAGCGGATAACCTCTTATTGACAAGATTCGGAAGAGCTCTCATTCATCATTCGCAGACTCGTACAAGAAATAGACTTGTAGACTACGTCAATGAACGCTTATGTCCAATAACCTAAGAGCTTGAGCTGTCCGCTTCAATTCTCTTGAGTTTTTGTTTATGAAACTTGCCTGTCAGATATGTATGTAGCTGTATTTCCGAATTCAGCTATAGTATTATTATGTCCCCCTGCCAGGTAAGTATGAAAAAACTTTATTGCAATATAATATCATATTTTGCCTTGCGTTATTTTACTACTGGTTGGTTCAAGTCATATACGCTTGCTGTAGTTACCTCTTCGGATGGCAACCGAGAGGTCTATTGTCTATTAATTTAAGGACATTTAATCGTTACTCCCTGCAGCCTTCCAGGAGTTTCCGATTTATCTTTTACCGTTGTATGGTAGTGTTATGACGACACAAACGCATCTATATATTTAGCGTTTTCTGTTTCGCTTAAATATACCAGCTTGAGAGTCTCTTTATGCTAAAAATTACGGACCTATTTCTTCGTAGAATAGGTAGCTGGCAAGGCCCAACCCAGGCATAAAGTTAAGAGACGACGATCGTAAGCTGCTGCTGTCACTGTCCTCTCCGCCAGTCCACTGTCCAAACGAGGCAGTACCAGCTCGTTCGCTGTCATGCGCGGTAGGTTACGTCTCTCTCCCTGCGGGATGACTGACTAACCGTATCTCTGTGCTGGCAGTTACGTCTCTCTCTCTCCTGCGGGATTGACTGACTAACTGTATCTCTGCCCTACAATCACGGACTTTAGCCTAAGATTGAGGGGATTTCTTACATGAATGAATAAACATTGCATTCGTTTTGCCTTACTATGTTCTCAGAGATATCTCTTACTCCTTTCGGTGCTCGTTACCGCACGGTATAGGACTACGAGTCGACCGCACATTTCACTATTATATGCTCTCCTGCTTAGGCAAAGCGCAGCCTTTTTAGGGAAGTAAACATACTGTGTGAGGGAATGGATGAGCTTGCTGGGGACCATTTCCTTCCTAAAGAAGTTTGTTTCACTGAATAGACTGCAATTCAGACCTCTACAGTTTTTTCCTACCGGGAAACGAAACTGAAATTTTATTAAAGATCTAGGAATGATTCTGAACATCTCTCGGTGCGTTAAGTATCACTTGAGGTGATAGAAAGAAGGTGCCGGACATCTGGAGAGGGTTTCAGATGTCCTGGATCATAATCTGAAAGAAGTGGAAGCAACTCTGTCGTCCCTCCAGTCCTGGAAACGAGTTTTTTGGAACCAGTGTCCATATCAACTCTGATCTTCCACAGCTCTCTCATATCTTAGGAAGTATCTTCTCTCGGTCCCTGTTCGGGTGTTTACGAGAAAGAGCCTATTATAACAACAGGCGTAGAATGTAACGATCCTCTAGAGGTTCGTTACAGGATTGCAAAAGTCCGTACGAATCGTCTCGATCGACGGCAGCAACTACTGACTTCCGAGTGGGATCTTTCTTTAGAAGTATGTTGTTAGAGTTATGGACTTTAGGGACGTCCTTTCATACATCTCTTCGCTATGATATTGAACAGGGATGGATGTTTAGTCTCTTTTCCCCTTTTTCAAACGCTAGGAAATGTAATAAGATGATTTATACCATCACAGGGAGCGACAATGACGCTAATCGCCCCATGTTGGCCTTCAAGATCCTAGATTCACAGAGGTCACGTCCTTCCAGGACCTTTTCCGAGAGAGTCGGTCTACTTTAACACGAAAGGTACCTTATAACCTCTCCGCTCTGAGTCCTGACTACGTTCAGACTATCGAGATGTTGACAGCATAAGATTGCCGTCTTCCCTTTCCGTTTGAAGAATGGGATAAGCTGGCAGTCACAACTATTAAAGAATACGCAAATATGTTGTTGACGGCCTTTGGGCTCAGAGATTTGCTTCTGTCAAACAACAAAGCCCTTCACGATCTTTGAGTTCTGTGGAATCTCGAAACTCGCTCACCATCTACTTTTTGTCTCACTGTTTTCTCGGAGTCAGACACTCGTGCGAGATCAGGAGACACATAGTAGCCCTGAGTTTCTTGTTGACGAAGTCGGTTGCGTTTACACACCCCCGATGATCGTTTAACATGAGACCAGGTTGGACTGTCAGGCATTCGTCCTTCGGGACTGAATCGCCTTTTTGCTCCTCGCTCCTTTCTCCTGGCACCAGAAGCTCGAGTCAGGAGTGGCTCAGGAGTTGATTCGAACTAACGACGTTGGGTTGCGTTCATACCCCAAGGTTTGCTTAGCTTGAATCGCCCAGGCAGTCCAGACACTCATCCTTCAGCGAAGAATAGTGCCTTATGGTCTTCAGGGTACAGCCTTGCTGTCTTGATGCGTCTGACTGGTCAACTGGTCGGTCACCTGACTTTAGTACAGACTGACTGACTGTGCATGTCCAGAATCGAAGCTTTCAATATGGAACTTAGACATAGTCTGAAGTTCTTGATGTCAAAGCATTCGAACATCTCCTACCTGTTCACTTCTTGAACCAGTGATCAGGAAGGCCTTTTTCTAACCACCCTAGATACGACAAAGAGGGTTAGTGAGGTTTTCAGCCATCGTCTGAAGTTTTGGCATTAGAGAACACAAGGCGGTGCGTTCTCTAAGCCTTCCGTTGTGGCCTAAGAATGGAAACCCGTCTTGTTCTTGGGCCAGGAGCTTGGAATCAAGGATGGCACAAGTTATTGGGCAGGAGCCAGAGAGAGTCCTGTGCCCTGTCAGGTCTCTCAAGTTTTATCTACATAAAACTCAAGAAAGTCGAAGTCGTACGGACAATCTGCAGTGTTCCGAAAAGACCAGACTTGCCCATATCGAAGAACACCCTGGCTTTATTGTTAAGGAGTTCTTTCAAAAAAGCTCCTTCATTGTGTTGGCACAAAGATTTGAAATCTTTTGATTTGAATGCTCACGAGGTGAGGGCGCGGCCTCGGAAGCATTTCAACAGAGCATGGCACTCAGCAACATCCTGAGTACCATGTGTTTTAGCGAAGCAACTCTGTGTTCAATTCACACTCCCTGCGAGATGTGAAGATGGCATATGAGATCTGCTGCTCGCTAGGGCCATACGTGTCTGCAGACACAATCTTGGGGGCAAGTAGTACCACTCATCCTATCTGTAGAAAATGGTTAGGAAGAGCTCTTAATTTAGTAGTTGAGTCGCCGACAACGGTGACTTCTTAACTCTTAAGCCTTAGTTAACACCACCTTAACTTTGGCTAGGTTGGTCAGGTGGTGATATATATTTTTATATATATATTTTTTTACTTCTTAGCCCTCATGGTATGGTCAATATGGTCTAGTCACGTCGTGGTCTCGCCCCTGTTGACAGATCATCTGGAGTGCACCAGCTATATAGGTCTCTACCTCGCTGGCAACTCTAGTAGCACAAGCAGACTTACGTGGCAATAACCACGAAGCCAGCAATGCTAACAGGTGGAACCAAGATGTAAATCATCTGCATGCATTTGTTTCCCAAAATCCTTCTATTCTGTCCCTTCCCACCTCCAACGGTGGGATTCAGCTATATATATATCTGACAGGTAAGTTCATGAACAAAATGATATTGTTATGATACAATAAAGTTTGTTCATACTTACCTGGCAGATATATATAATTAAGTACCCACCCACCTCCCCTCAGGGGACAGTGGAAATAAAATTATGAATAGAAAATGGGAATGGTTCCTGATACCCGCCTCCCAGCGGCGGGAATGGGTACTAACCACCTGGCCGACCACTGTGTGTGCCGGAAGTTTTTGAAATTCTGTCGGACTTCAGAAAATACAGCTATATATATATCTGCAGGTAAGTATGAACAAACTTTATTGTATCATAACAATATCATTTTTACTTCATTTAACCTTACATTTGTAGTATAAAGTAAAGATGCGTTTTTTAACTCCAGCTTTGGTAATTTTACAAAAAAAACAAATTTCCAAAATGTTTCATGTAGGAACTAATGGCTGTGGTGATGTCAGTAAAACATAGTCAGCTGGTGATTTTAAGAATGTAAACGTTATCAGAATGCAAATAATGCTTGAAATATAATTGCATAAAGCAGTGGTTCTTAAACTGGCAGGGTGGCCCCCTAGGGGACATCAGTAGTTTCCAGCAATTTAACAAGAGTAAGAAACTATTACTATCAGAAGTTCATGAAAAAAGGCAAAAGTATAGCTTTATAACATTATTTTCCTATATGTATAGTCTATACTATTCTAGTTAGACTTGTTGGGTGTACCGTGTTTAGATGCAAGGGGGCCGTGGAGGAAGGACCCACTCTGAAGGGGTCATGGTAAAAACAAGTTAAAGAATCGCTGGCATAAAGTATGAACAAGAAGTTTTCATAAAATTAGAAGTGCTGGAAAACATTGAAAGATGCCAGATCAGAACTCCAAAGAGGTTCAACTCTGATAATCCGAAGGTTAAACATTTCCTGTAAGATGGTAATGAAGAAAGCCAGAATTTTGCTATGGAACTAAACCCAACAAATGACAGTGATTATGTATTCATAAGCTTTGTTCCTACTTTTTTTGCCGATTTCTGTCATTCAGGATTTTCTGTAGTTCAGCAATAACCTGGTCTTGAGGGAGCTGGTTTAAAGAGGCTGGACTGTACTAAAACAAACAAAAAATGTTAAAGGATGAATTTATTTATCATCTTTTATGTATTATACACTGAAATTTTTAACTGCAAATGTTATATATGCAAACTGATATTTTTAACTAAAAACAAAATGTAAAACAAGTGGGATCCCCTTGTGTTAATTTAGTGTTTCTAAATGTGAACAGTAGACTATTTGAAGCTGTTTTGTTGGTTTTGGTTCTGAAGTTTTGTTTCTGGAGCATGCAGAAGAGACAAGATAGTCTGTTTTTAAAAGTTGCGACATATTTATTAGATTTTGAAAACTTATCTTTGAAGCTGTACATGAATAGTGTGTCAGGTCAAGCATAAATGTAATTGAGAGATTTTGAATGGGTTTGTCACTTTGAACTGTAAGTATATAATATACATTGTTGCTATTAAATATCACATGATGAGTGGAGAGAGAGTGTAAGGTTATGATAAATGGGATTTGTATGAAATATTGGGTTTCAGAGGTAATGCGGTCAGATGAAAATACCTTTGTAAATCTAACACAAAAGTTAAATACGTATTAGATCAGTTGTAATTAAAGACAACTTGAGATTTACAGAGTATACAAAGATACTTCTCAAGTAATGGACACCTTTCCAAGTTTAGATTTAATATGAAAATTATTATAGCTACTTAAATGAGAGCACCCAGTCACATTCAGACAGAAAATTGGATTATGGTCCAATTAAATTTGTGGGACTTTTAGGTGGGATGGGTTAAAAGGAAATGGTAGTAAGCAGTGCATCTGTATCATTTCTAGTAAGCTACACTAGGCACACTGAGCAGTACCCCCAGTAGAATATACTAAGTGATATTTGCAAATGTTTCATATTGTAAATCACTTGATTTCTGTACAAGTTGTATGAAATTTAATTATCCAAGACATGTCTCCTTCTTTGGTAGCCTTATTACTACAATATTCCCCCTATCACTTAAGCAGGACACTAGACGTTACATTAGGTTCTTTGCAACATCCCTTCAGCCCCTGCAACCCCTTTTCAGTCCTTTTACTGTACCTCCATTCATAATTCTTCCATCTTACATTCTACCTTCTAATAGTTGTTTCATACTCCGGCACTCCTCTTGTAGCTAGTGCCACGTTGGTATTATGTGTTACGTGCTCACCTACCAATTCAGTAGGCCCGAGTGCAATTCCCCGCTCTTCCAATGTGGAATCAGAGGAATTTGTTTCTGGTGATTAGGAATTCATTTCTCAATATAATGTGGTTTGGATCCCACAATAAGCTGTAGGTCCCGTTACTAGGTAACCAATTGGTTCCTAGCCACGTAATAATATCTAATCCTTCGGGCCAGCCCTAGGAGAGCTGTTAATCAGTTCAGTAGTCTGGTTAAACTAAAATATACTTAACTCCTCCAGTTGCACCATTAAAACCTTCGTTACCCTCAATTTCCTTGTCGTTGCTGAATTGCCTCAGGTCCTAGCCTTTGGCGTAAATTGGATGTTCCATTCCACTGCTATATTTCTGTTTAGAAAAATCTATTCAACTCATTTGTTCTCACTGCCTAGCCAGAGTTTGTTGTGTATAAGAAGAATTTAGGGTTTTTAACTGTAAATTTAATTTCATAAGTTAAAAAGAATGCCAAAATATTTCTAATGGAAATGAATTATTGCCGAGTTGATGTATGCAAAATTAATTTGCACATCTGAGAACATTGTAAATTTGATTTTTCCAGTGTTTAGGTATAATACACATAGCTTATATCATTCTATTTTATTTTTGATGATCTATAAATGCAAAGTAAGGTGCATTGAATGCTGGTTTTCTTGTGCTTATTTATGGTTATATTTCATGAGGAAGTCACAATTTTTCTTGGGTTTTTTTTTTGAGAGAGAGTTTTCATCATTTGGGTACTGTAAAGAGCTGGATATTAAACTAGAATTATTTTGCTGTATTCTGATAACTTTTTTGGCTCCGCAGGTGAAAACTACAGCACCACGACGGTACTGTGTACGGCCAAATTCTGGTTTGGTGGAGCCCCATGGGGCAGTTAGCGTTGCGGTTATGCTTCAGCCTTTTGATTATGATCCACATGAGAAGAACAAACACAAGTTTATGGTGCAAAGTCTGTTTGCCCCAGAAGGAGAAGTTAATTTAGATGGGCTGGTAAGTTCAAAGCTGTATTATCAGTGTGGTCTTTAGTGTGTTTAAATAAGAGTTTGATCACATCCAGGGGTTTGTATAGCCTCGAAACCTTGTGATTGAAGTATCTGGTTTTGTAGGAAAAGTATATGTTATTCCTACTCAATCAATCTGTTTATATATATTTTACGAGCACTATTGGATGTCAGAATTTACTTAAAATTTACTTTCTCTAGTACTCATAAGTGCATAATCATAAAACAAACCAAAGAATTGAGCCCATTGGTGAAACTAATACAATCTAATCAGCATAAGGTATTGTATGCAAATTTAATAATAGCTGTTCTGTAAAGTAGGTACTATTATCAAATTATGAACATATTTATTTTGTATGTGGTTACCTCTGGATATTTAAAATAGAAAATAGATTTTTTTATTAGTGCTAAATTTCCCATCCCCAATCACTTGATTCTTTAAAAAATCTCATTTAATGATATCAATCACTTCAGTATTTTGTTTGATGGTTATATAACTGTTAACTGCTACAGGTCTCTTGTTTTTATACTCAACATCCATTCTACAAATAAAGGCCAAAAGTAGGTCTCAAAATACTACTCTGTAGATGGTACGACACAATGTTTTTAGGTTGAGAGAAAATGTGAACATCAACTATGCTGCCAGTGACACAAAAAACTAAATTGACAACCTCGCGCTTGCTCTTCAACATGAAAGTCGTGAAATGTAAAAAGAGCCCTATCGTTTAGCTCAAAGGCATTGTCACAGAAGTCAGTTTGAATGAATCTTGACTCAAATTAAGGTTATGTAATCAGAGATTTTGGTTGTGGCATGTCATGATAAAATTTTGGGCAGTTCTGTTTTAGAAGTGTGGAGTATTTACGTTTGCTCTTTTATTTGAAGGGTTAATTCATACATGTACTTTTAACATTCATATACATATAGTTTATTGTAGTACACTATCCAGGGTACAAAAATGAGGGATTTGGTTTTTGCTTAGTTGAAATCAGCATTTGGATTTCTGTCAGTTGAACGATATAAGTTGTAAAGGGTATTCCAGATGTGTCTTCATATTTTTGTAAAGTCATTTTAAATAATCCCCTAGTTTGCAAGTCATCATTAGAGTGCTTGGTTTTTAACCAAGAAATAACCATTTTACATCCTCCAGGTGAGGTTGGCAGATTGGGTGAATTCTTAGATCTATGTTGAGATATTTGCTAGTGTTGATAGTGATTTATATTGAATGTTTTCTTGATAAGTTCACTAATACACAGTGTTTTTAATTAATGAAGTTGATCGTTTCAGTTTAAAGAAGCTGATCAGAGCCAGTTGATGGACTCCAAACTTAGGTGTGTATTCGAGTTGCCAATGGATGCGCCACAACAGAATAATCTTGATGCATTGCCCACGCCACAGCCACAAGTCGAAGTTCCCAAACCATCGCCAAAGGTTTGTTGTCTTTGTTCTCTACTGATTCGTAGTTTTTTCTAAAATGGTAAAAACTGATTCTTGGAAGATGTTATACTTAGTAAAAAAAAAAAATTGAAAATGTTGTACAACATAGTGTTTACTTGTATAAACTTTTAACTGGTCACTGAATTTTCATTTCATTCATTTAATCACCAGTGTAGGGTCCAGTTTTTCTATCTTTTTGTTCTCAGTAGCTTAGTGAAAGATGCTAAAGATATTAAGAGTCAGTGTGTGTACAGCAGTAAAGAAGTTAAATATTATCTAAGAACCTTTAAAAAAAATTTATTGTTGTTGTACAAGATGCTAATTGAATATTTAGTGTCTAGTTATTTTATATGTATATACCAATTTTATATTTTATAGGCTAATAACATTGAGGCAGAGCTCAAGAAGGCAGGTGAAGAAATCAAAAGGCTTCGGGAAGAAATAAGTTCGCTTCGTCAAGATAACCTTCAACTAAAGGTAAGGCATCCAGAACCTTATTTTTCCTTTCAGTATTATTATTTGTATTTTTTTTTATTAATATGTCTATATTGCCTTTGAAGTTTTACATTAACAGGTGGTGGTATACTGACTTGAATTGGCTAGCCACCTTGTTAAATACACCATTGATTTTGCTGTTCTTATTGTTGATATTTTGACAGGAAATCTTTGCACTGTTATAAGATTTGAGAGAGTTGTTGCCATTAGTGGCTGTGTCAGTGAACCCAACACTTAATTATAAATGGTCTTTTTGCCATTTGTAAAATATTGGTGGTCAGTTCAGTGGCTTAAGCCAAAATTTTTTTGCAAATTTTGATGGGAAAACTTTTGACTGTAAAAGTTTTGGTTGAGCTGTGGCAAAAAAGAAAAGTTGCCTTTTGTCAGCCTATTCTCCATCTTATTGGGATGTTTTCTCCGACAGGTCGAGTATAGCAAGACTGTGGAGAAATAGAAAACTTTCTCAAGTATTCTATATTCTAAAAGTTTTTGTTTGATTTCCTTTTTGTGATTGCTCTTGCTGTCAACCATGTATACCTTATTCCAGTCTTTGATTGGAGTATATGTGAAACACTGCTTATCCATATATTGCCTGTGGTAACACTGTGTATTGGGTATATTTTACTAAAATACCAAAATGAACACTACAGTTTTTTGTCTGTCATTTAATGCATTAACCAGTTTAATGGTAGGTAATGTAATAGGTTCTGCAGTAGCTCGTGAAATTAGGGTGTAAGAGTTCCGATGTATGTTTTGAAATTTCTTGCTTTGTCAGGTGTTAGATAATAGGATCTCAGCAAATACACCTACCATCAAGAATGTTGATGTCCATCTTTTTTATGCACGTGATTTATTTAAGACTTATCAAGAGGAAATGGAAAGCATTTTTCTATAGTCATGATTATGCAGGGTTTACACGCTTGATTAGTAGCTAAGGTTTTCTAGGGCTTCCATATTTGCTGATGTTGAGGGTAATCATGCACCATCAGTTTTCTTTGTTGATTTATGAAATTTAGAAAGACCAGAAAATATTGAAGAATATAGAGATCTCTAAATTTTTAAAAGTACGTACAGTTAAAAATATAGAAGTGAACAAAATTTTTACTCTAACAACAAACTGCAGCCAATTCTGATGTAGTGTATAGAGTCTTGAAATAGTTGATGATGTTTTTGCAAATGATGCAAAAAACTGTAAATAATGTAAAATGCTAGCCTGTGTTGGAAAATTTGCCCCTTGAGTACTTATGTGAAACAACTTAAAAAGGAAATAAATGTAGTTGCATATAGTTGTCATTAAAATTAAAACATTAATGTATGCCTGTGTAAATATGTGTTGATCTTGTCTGAATGTGGTTTGTGCTTTGATAATATACTAAGATACTTGCAACTAATCCTCATCTAGACAAATGCACTGACATATGTATGCCACTCATTCATTTATTATTGTACAAAGGAATTTTAGGTTTGAAAATTGCTCTCTCCCAATCAAGCATTGTCAATAATCAGAAGACAAGTTTAGGCTAAAATCATCACTACTGTAGAACCCCAGACCTCAACTGTATCAGAAGTTGATATAGTCGGGTTTCGACACCAAATTTTGAGTAAACTTTCCATTAGAGTTTGAACAAAATTCCAGAATTCGACCAGAGTGTCCTTATGATGTTTGTGAACAGAACTGTTTCAGTCAACCTCCACTAGTCGGTGTGGTTTGTGGTGTCTTGTGTTACCAGATCTCTGATGCTAAACTGCATATGAAATTATGCTAATATGCTACATCTATTAAAATATGCTTTTGGGTAAAATTACGCTAATTTTATGCTAACTTAGATATCGCTTCTCATTTGTTGCTAAACTCTACATGAAAGTGTGCTAGATCTATCAGAATTATCCTAATGTTATGCCAAATTAGATCTCACTTCCCAGTATATATGAAATTATGCTGTTAATATGCTAACATGGTTCTCACTTCCCATTTAATGCTAAACACTACAAGAAATTATGCCAAATATATCAGTTATGCTGATATTATGCTTAGATCTCACTTCAATTTGATGCCAAACTCTGTGAAATTATGCTAAATCTATCAAATTTATGCTAGTGGGATGACAGTTAATTTTATGCTAACAGATCTCATATCTCATTTGATGCTGAACTCTATAGGAAATTATGCTAAATCTATCAAAATTATGCTAGTGGGATGACAAAATTGTGTTAATGTTACGTTAAATTAATATTTTATCTTAAAAGTGAATATAAATATATAACACATATAAATACTAATAAAAGTGAATATAAATATATAACATATAAATACGATTGGCCATTAAATATGAAAGTTGATAATCATATTTACAGGAAATATTTTATGGACCTTAGCATGTTGATGGAAAGATTAGATTTGGTGCAGTCACCTGCTTTCTTGATACTTTCACTGCATATTAGTTCATTTGTCAGTGAAACATTTGACACTTTTTTTTCTTTCTTTCTTTTTTTCTTCTTCTTCTTCTTCTTCTTCTTCTTCTTCTTCTTCTTCTTCATGGAAGAAATGCACTCACAGTCTGCATATGGTAATGGTTAGCAAGGCTCGAACTAACCATGGAAGAAGAATAGGATATTTATCACTTAGATAAACTTTAACCCAGAATGACTGCATCGATGTTTTCATAAAGAAAACTGTCAATATTATTACTTGTAATTAATTAGTGCACGTCATTCACAATCCAAATCCTGTTGTTCATTCTTCAAGATTAGGGATTTTGTTTTGCACTTATATCATGAAACTCGGACATTTGTGATGCATCAAATCTGTGGTTAGATTTTCTTTTGACAGATTGATAAACTTAATTTATTAAATATTACATACGATATTGTATCAGATGAAGTCAGGTATGTTTACTTTTAATGATTCTACGTATATTTATGCCAAACTTCACAAAATTATGCTAAATGGTCGTTATGCCAAATATTACGCTACACAACGAAATATACCTCAAATATACTAAAAGCATCAAATGATGCATCTGGTAACATTGATGGCGGTGTGCTGCGCTTTGTTTAAAACTTGATCACTCTGCTGTTATTGTTTTGGTTTAATGGTATGTGCACGGTTTTCGCTTTTACAGGATTTCCTTGGTGTAAGCAAGCATCCATCCTCGATTTCTTTTAGACGGTCCTAGTCTAAAAACTATGCACACACACACGTATGCATTTTGTAGTAAATGCAATGTTTGTGTGAGGTTTGGTAGCGAGAAAAATGTGTCATAAAAATCAATTAATAGTAAAGTATGAAAAATATACAAAGACTTTCGAACACTGTTCTGAGGTTTGGTATCATAAAAATCCACAATCAATAGTGAAGGATGAAAAATATACATAGGCTTTCAACATCAACAGTGTTAGTGTAAACACTGAAGGGTGTTCGAAAATCTTTGTAGATTTTAGTAATATTCTTTATTATATAATTAGGGATTTTTATGACAGATTGTTCTTCTCGACATTGTGAATTTCTTCACAAGTAAAAGCAATGTTTAGTACTTGTGGTGTTCAGTAACGAACGCAATCTTTACGCTTTGTTAAGCTTCCTGGTAAAGAAGTACTAGTTTGTTATTTTGCCGCTGTAGAAGACACATTCCTATTTTACAAGGATATTATATGAAGAAAGTTTTAATATCTAACATTTATTGAAAGAAATTTTAAAATGATTTGGTACTTACGGTATTGTTTACATCTGCTCATGCCACACGCTGCCTACGTTATGTAGGCAAAGTTTCGTAAGTTATGATAAATATAATTTGGCGTAATGTTAACATTTTGTTAATTTACTGGGTATACTGTAATAGTTAGGGTTGTTCTTCAATGTTTAATTGGTTTTATTGGTAGAAACAAGTTTTATGCCTACCCGTTACTCTGCATTCTGTGTAGTAGTAGTAGCTAGCCTGTTTTGTGTAATAAGGCAAGGTAAGGGTAGTAGTGGATGGTCAGGAGTGGATTAACCCATTTTCAGTCATTTTTTATGGAAAGTATTGACTCAGATCTTGAAAAAATAGAATTTCGGTGCCTATTTTGGAACAGATTATTGTTGAGGTCTGGGGCTGTACTGTTTATTTTGACTTTGCTTAAAGAAAAGTGAGCAAGTTGAACTCAGGAGCCAGTCTACATAATTTCCTTTCAAGTCAAATGCTTCAAGTTTTGGCCAATGGAGTAAAATCCAAACCTGCCTGTGTCCTATCAGTTGTCCCATAAGATTAGTCCTCCCTTCTGTTCTCTGTATTATCATGACCTTTTGATATTAGGAGGAACTGCATAGCATGTATGTTTTTTGCTGATGATTGTCATGTTTCAGCCATGGATAGAGGAAACTATTGATAGTCTCACAGTAAGAAAATGTAGTTGTGCCATTGGCCCAGAGAAACAAGGTGACCATTCTTTAATGAGCATAGATTTTAGCATGCGGCCTGTGAGTAAATCAGGTTATTTTACATGATCTGGATGGAAAGACTGATAAACCAAGTGAAAGACCTGAAAGTCAGCAAGTCTTACAATCTAACATGGTCTACCCATATTTATGCGATCACAGCATACTTGTCATAAGCATTTGGCATAGATACTGAGAACATATTCAAAAGGAGCTAACACCCTATGTATGCAGGTGACATTGGTTAGACCAATTATGGACTATTCCTCCCCTGTATGGTCTCCACACAAGTAACTATGGCTGCAGAGATTTATAAAGGACACAGTATGCAATTTCATTTGCATGACTTTCCTTACATTGATAGACTGAAGGTGATGAAACTATTTATAATATTGGACAGCACATGTATGAATGCTAAAGATATAGTACATCAATAAAATCAAAGAGGGCTTGATTTTTAATCTACCAACTCTTATAAAACCAGACGTGTTGGTTCCATGGCAATATCTCTCTCTCTCTCAAATTATAGCTATGTTGAAACTGCCATAAGGTTGGACAGTGCATTGGGAAGAGATTCATTCTCTCTCTCTCTCTCTCTCTCTCTCTCTCTCTCTCTCTCTCTCTCTCTCTCCTCTCTCTCTCTCTATTGACCATTGATGATATGTTTGGAATTTATGTTTTTGAAGTATGAATTAAAGCCTATACTTCAAAGGTACAGCACACTTATTAAAAAAAAAGGTATCAAGTTGAGGTATGCAGGCTACAACCCTATTCTCCCCTAGTCTGTAAATCGAAAGGGTGTAGGCCTCCTGCCCCCTAATATTATAGGAAACCCGTGGGTCCCCATATTGTGGGTAGCCCGTTTGTACCTATAGAAACACTTCCACATAGATGTCAACTCCGAAAGTTAAAAAAAAAATGAGGGGGTATGAAAAAGAGTGGTTATTATGGCCCCCTTAAAAACAACTCACAAATTTTGGAATTTGGGACAGTCCTTGAATATCAGATTTTGACTAAAATCTTCCTTTTTTGGGGGAGGGGAGTCTATGCTAAAAATTTGGTAGCTGTCGACTCCTAAAGTTGTAAAAAATAAGGGGGTATGAAAAGAGGGTTTTGAACCCCTTAGAAACGGCTCTTTAATTTTGGATTTTTACTAAAACCTTCCGGTGTGGTAAAAATTTGGTAGCCGTAGCTTCAACTCCAAAAGCTGCATAAAATATGGGTGTATTAAATTGGGGATTTATGACCCCCCTTAAAAACTGCTCTCAAATTTGGATTTTGACTAAAGCCTTTCTGTGGAAGAGTGAAGTCTAGTACAAAATTTGTAGCCCTAGCTTCAAATCCAAAATTTGTAAGAAATGAAGTGGTATGAAAAAGGGGGTTAACACCTTAGAAACAGGTATCGAATTTTGGTTATAAAAATGCATTGTATATATTGTGTCCTTCAAATGATCTGTCCAACTTTCCTGACTCGTCAAATGCCAGTTTTCAATAGTGGCAAGTTTATGAGCATTCCTATCACTGCAGATACCAAGAACACCTGTATTTGAGATGTTAAGTGGAAATGGAGTATACCAAATCAAAAGACCTCTAGTTGAATTGACCATACCAACTTTTACATGTACAAAGCACATAAGGCTCATCCCTGAATATGTGACTTTGTAATCTTCTGAATAACTGTGAGCAAGAGCTTTTAATAGTTATGGATCAGGATTTGAGTTGTTCGTATTATCCGTAGTTCTGATGGGATAACTAATTCTGTCTTTGAGGGAGACTACAAGAGGTGAATAGTCTTTATTTGGGTACATTTTCCAAAGAACTAAAGTTGTTTTTGCAATTGTTTTCTTTTTCCATGAGACTGCTTGTCAGGATGCCCCCCCCCCGCCCCCCCCCCCCCCCTCTCCTCCTCTCTCTCTTCTTTTTCTGCTTTTTTGTATCTTCCAAGGAATTTTGCTCCCCCCCCCCCCTCTCTCGTCTCTCTCTCTCTCTCTCTCTCTCCTCTCTCTCTCCTCCTCTTCTTCTCTCTCTCTCTCTCTCTCTCACAGTTACATCCTTGTAACAGAACAGCCATAAAAACTGTATAATAAAAGCCCAATTCTACCCATAATGACCACTACATCTGTCAGAGGTGTACCTTTCTTTGTGGAATTTGCACTAGAGACTTTTGGAAGATGATTAGTTTACTTACTTTGTCATTGGAAGATGGTTAGTTTGCTTTTAAAATGCTGCCTTTCCTGGAAATGTTGATTTGATCATTGTTTATGCATGATCTGCAATGACAGTTTTCACTGTCTTCTTTCAAGTTCTTGGTTTGTTACCCCTGTTGGTATGAAGTGTAATTTGCCCACTCTGCAGTCTTCTGTTGCTTTCATAGATGTTTTAACAAATATTTATTAAATCTCATTGTTACCTACGATGTAAATCTTGGATTTGTAATGTTTTTGAGCTAAAATTGGTACTAGTCCTGTAAGTGCTTGTCAACTGGGTTTTGGCTTGACTCTGGCATAAAGAGGATTCAAAAGGAATTTGACTGTCGGGTAAGATAAGTTGAAAACAAAATAAGAAAAAACAGTTCAGCAATGTACACTGCACTTGTCTTCCAGATTTTGTTCCCAAGTGTATATTTTCTTAACATAATTGAGATATAGTTGTACTGTTTTGTATATACTGATAGATTTTAAAATATAGTTTTGCATTGAAGTAGATAATGAAAGATTGTATAATAATTAAAGGAAAATTTTTAAATATAAATGAGGATGGCTCATCATATGATGGAAGACTTGCTTCCTAGAGAGTGAGAGGACAAGAATAATCTGTGATGATTACCACTGAAACCATCCCACCCGAGTACCAATAAATCTGCTGTCAATATTGGCTTTTAGGTTTTCAGACATGTCTTTAAACTCTTTTCTTTAAAGTGAAATGTTAGAAATATTTAGGCTGATGCTATAAATTCTGGATGAGTGCACCTCAAAGTGGTCATCAGTAGTATGAGTGTCAGTGATTGTAGTAGGCATTTTTTTAAATTTAATTATATAGTTTATTCATTGTTACTGGAGTTAATCTTTACTTTAATGTAAAAAAGAAAGAGTGGAAAGTTTTAGGGCACTTGTCTAGTGCCATAAAATTTGTGATTTATGGCACCATAAGCCAAGTTCGGTTATTGGGCGCTATAACATAACCTAACATTCGAGGTTTTTTTTTATAGGTTTGGGTGGGTTATATATAATTATTTTAATTATTGTTAATATAATGGTAATAATTAACTGAATCAGCAAAGGAAAGAAATAATACTCATAATTTTGACTACATATTTGCAGCTGCCCTACAAGAATATGCTAAGTATCAGTTGGCAGTGTATAAATAGAAAAATTTTAAATACAGTACAACAGATTACTAAAGATCTTGTCATATGTTGTTTCCCTCACTCACTTAACTGATGTTTAAAACTTCATACAAAATTTTTTTTTTATATTACAGGAGGATTCCATTAGGCAGCGTTCATCACAAGTTCCCAGTGAGAAAAGGAATGTCGTGTCTAGTGTTATTCCCCAGCAGGAGACTCAACAGGCTAATCCTATGATGCATTTGGTTGCTGCATTTATTATTGCCTTGGTGGGCTATATCTTGGGCAAGTTCATACTTTGAAGAACTCCTTGCACTCCATCCCAGGAAGAATAGGTAGCAATCGGCAAATTTTCTACCAACATCAGCTGTCCTCCTATGATAAAAATGGAGGATGAAGATTACCCAAGTTTGGGTGAACAGTTGCTAGCTGGGTATAAAATACAGTATATCTATATTAGCTATGGTATGCCTTCTATTTTAGTATAAAGTGGAAATTAGCCCTCTCTCCTTTTTAATTTAAGTTTTTTTTCTTTTGTATAGGAGTTTTATTAGAAAAATGCAAAGTTATCCAAAATCACACACAAAACAGCCCACACCACCACCTTCACCTGCAGCTGTTAAAAGAACTTTTCAGCAAAATCCATTGAGCTGAACAAATAAAAAGTTGTGACATGTTCATGTTTTCCAGAATAACCCAGTTAGCTTTTGCTTTAATGTGTAACACTTAGGCATTATGAGCAATGGAATTAGTTAGAGCCTTCAAAAGTGTAAGAAAAAATGTGGAAAAAGTGTATTATATTTTGAATTATTTATTTGAAGGAAAAATTTTTATTTGTAAGGATTCATGTTGAATGTTGATTTTATACATAAATGCGCAATATGAAAGCATTGCATTTTTGGTGATCAAGTCATCATCACTTTGCCTGTGATTAGTTAAAAACTCACATTTATGAGTAATTAATGTGCTCTTTTATATACTGTATATCATTTAGTAATAGTCCAATTTGATGTTCAGTTTGCTAGGGAAATTATATACAGCTATTGTTAAAAATCTAAATTTCATTTCAGGGTTTTTTCGTTCATATAGTATTTTTATGCTAAAATTACCTAGCCATATACAATTCCATTAAGAAGTTATAAGGGACAGGTTTTGTCATAATAGCTTCTCCAGATATGTTGTATTTCATTATAATTCTTTTCTAACTTGTGCAATCCATGTCATGGATGAAACTTCTCTATATCTTTATTTTTTTTTCCTCATGTTTTTGTTTCCTGTAGGAAGCATAGTACAGTATATACTATACATTGTTTACATTTTTTTGTACGCAACTTTTAACAAGGGTCATGATTTAATTAGATCTAGTTCACCCTGTTCTGGTCATTGTTTTTAATTTCAAGTCATTCAGTTTAAGACAAAGTCTTCACAAGAAGAAAAAAGGGAATATGTGCAGGAATTTTTGTCTCTTTACCCTTGCCTCCAGGTCTGTTGTTGTTGTTGTGCAGGATTTATGAAAGGGAGACCTGAACTTGGAATGAAAAAATAACAGCATTCCTGTTTACCATAGGGTATATAGTATACAGTATATAAAATATATATATATCATTG
>NC_087220.1:52333997-52382215 GCF_015104395.2 Macrobrachium nipponense
GGTCTAGACCTCTGTCGGACTCCCAGGACCACAGGGAGAGGGCATGTCGAAAGACCGAAGGAGGGTTACGAGGAAACCCCCACCGATCTGGCGTGCCTTCGGCAGTTTCTGATGAAAATCCCCAGACTGCCAAAGTTCGTGCAGTGCACGAATCCTGAAGGATTGCTTCTCGTCCATCCGAGGCGTCCTCCCGCGCAAGGGTGGAGCTCTCGGAAGGACTCGCGCCCTCTAAGAAGCTTTAGAGAAGAGGACGCTTCACGTCCTCTCTCTCGTCAGGAGTGGGAACGTCAGATCCGCCCCATAACGCCTCTAGGCCTGGACCTCTGTCGGACTCCCAGGACCAGGGAGAGGGCATGTCGAAGCCGAAGGAGGGTTACGGGGAACCCACATCGATTCTGGCGGTCCCTTCGGTAGGACCTGTTGACGTTTCCCAGGCTGCGGAAGATCGTGCACGTGCACGAATCTCGAAGGACTCGCGCCCTCTAAATAGAAGCTTTATATAAGAGGACGCTTCACGTCCCCTCACTCTCTCGTTATGCGTTTCAGTAGGAGAAGTAAGAAGGCGAACGTCGCCTGATCACGTGTACGTCTTTCCACCGAGAAATATTGAAAAGAAGGCAGTTTTCTCTCGCTTGTTTTGACGCCTCTGTCAGAGCGTGACGCTTTTTCCGGCACGCTTTCTTTTGACGCTCGCTGAACGGGACGCTCGATGGACGCCAGGCGCCCGCCAGTGGAAGCCGAGCGTCCTCGCAGTGGACGCCGAGCGCGCGCCAGGACGCCGAGCGTCCTCGCAAATGGACGCCGAGCGCGCGCCGCCGACGCAGCGCCCAGCCGCAACCAGGTTTGTCTCCTGGCTGAACGTTTCTGTTGAACTCTTCAACTTCAAGCTCTTGTTTAAGATTTGAGCCTCAAGAATGTGAAGTAAGCAGTGCTTCGGAGGAAGCTTAAAGTGAACAGACAACTTCGTCTTCGAACCCAGCAAGACCTCGGGTTCGTGAATTCGAGGTCTCTGTTATATTGCTTTTCGTAAAGGTGGATGGAGTTAAGGAAAGCTCAAGGGAAGATCTCGTTTTCTCTACCGCAGTCAAGACTTTGCGATAAGGCAGTTACGGGTTATGTAAAGGCTCGACGTCTCGGCGACGTTCAGTAGGATTCTTGCAAAGGCATTCATCAAAAGGACGCTCTTCAGGAAAGCGCACAAGACAGGACTTCCTTTGCCACCTTTGCCGTTACTGCCAATAAATTTTAAGCTTTAGCAGCATTAGTTGTGATACGGGAGAGGGAAGCTGGTTGGAGAGTTTCTTCCTCTTCCCACCCAGGATAATTTTTGCAAGCTTTTAGCCCATCTGAAAGGGTTTTTCAGATGGTAGATTGTTAGTTTCTAGTCGGGACTACGCTGCCGAATTGAACATCGTCGTTCAATACCTGCCGGTAAGCCTGTCTCTTAACAGGATTCTTGCTTCTTTCTCGTTTGAGACGGGAATCGGAAAAATAAAATGCTCGACTTCCTGGATTACGTTTTGTCAATTCAGTGACTTTCCCCCATTGACAATATACTATCGTTTTGTCAAGTAAGTGGGTATCCCCTCATTGACAAAATATCTCTTGTCCCGTAAATGGGTTAGTTCTCATTGACAAACATCTCTTTAACTTGATATTGCGTAAGCGAATAAGCTCTTATTGACTAGATTCGGAAGAGCTCTCATTCGTCATTCGCAGACTCCGCGTACAAGAAATAGACTTGTAGACTACGTCATGAACGCTTATGTCCAATAACATAAGAAGCTTGAGCTGTTCTGCTTTGATTCTCTTAAGTTTTGTTCATGAAACTTGCCTGTCATGTGTATGTAGCTGTATTTCCGAATTCAGCTATATATATGTCTGCCAGGTAAGTATGAACAAACTTTATTGTGATATAATAAAATATTTTGCCTTGCGTTATTTTACTACTGGTTGGTTCAAGTCATACACGCTGCTGTAGTTACCTCTTCGGATGGCAACTGAGAGGTCTATTGTCTATTATTTTAAGGACATTTAATCGTTACTCCCTGCAGCCTTCCAGGGAGTTTTCCGATTTATCTTTTACCGTTGTATGGTAGTGTTGCTGACGACACAAATGCATCTATATATTTAGCGTTTTCTGTTTCGCTTAAATATACCAGCTTGAGAGTCTCTTTTTGCTCAAAAAATAACGGACCCTATTTCTTCGTAGAATAGGGTTAGCTTGGCAACCCAGACATAAAGTTAAGAGAAGACGTTCGTAAGCTGCTGGCTGCTGCTGTGTCTGACTGTCCAGTTTCCAAACCGAGCCAGTAACAGATCGTGTGCTGTCATGCGCGGTAGGTTACGTCTCTCTCTCCTGCGGGATTGACTGACTAACTGTATCTCTGTCCTACAATCATGGACTTTAGCCTAAGATTGAGGGGATTTCTTACGTGAATGAATAAACGTTGCATTCGTTTTGCCTTACTATGTTCAACAGAGTTATCTCTTAATCCTTTCGGTGCTCGTTACCGCACGGTATAGAACTACGAGTCTACCGCAACATTGCACTTTCATATGCTCTCCTGCTTAGGCAAAGCGCAGCCTTATAGGGAAGTAAGCATACTCGGGAGGGAATGGATGAGCTTGCTGGGGGACCATTTCCTTTCCTGAAGAAGTTTGTTTCCCGAATAGACTGCAATTCAGACCACAGTTTTTTCCTACCGGGGAAACTGAAATATTATTCAAGATCTTAGGAATTATTCTGAACATCTCTCAGTGCGTCATGATAGAAAGAAGGTGCCGGACATCTGGATAGTGTTTCAGATGTCCTGGATCTTAATCTGAAAGAAGTAAATGCAATTTGGTCGTCCCTCCAGTCCTCGAAACGAGTTTTTGTTTTTGGAACCAGTGGTCCACATCAACTCTGATATTCCACAGCTCTCTCATATCTTAATAAGTATCTTCTTCTCGGTCCCTGCTCGAGTTTACGAGAAAGAGCCTATTATAACAACAGGCGTAGAATGTAACGATCCTCTAGAGGTTCGTTACAGGATTGCAAAAGTCCGTACGAAACGTCTCGATCGACGGCAGCAACTTTTGACATCCGAGTGGAATCTTTCTTTAGAAGTTAGTTGAGAGTTGTGGAGACTTTAGGGACGCCCTTTCATTCTTCTCTTCGATATGTTGAGGACGAAGAGGCTTCTTCTTCTCTGCTCCCTTTTTCTCGATCCGGGATCGGTACCATTAAACGCCATCCCATGATATTAAACGGGGATGGATGTTTAGTCTCTTTCCCCTTTTTCAATCGCTAGGAAATGTAATGAGGATTTATGACGTCACAGGGAGCGACAAATTTGACGCTGATCGCCCCATGTTGGCCTTCAGGATCCTGGATTCACAGAGGTCACATCCTTCCTAGTTCACTTTCCAAGGACCTTTTCCGAGAGAGTCGGTCTACTCTAACTCGAAAGGTACCTATAACCTCTCCGCTCTGAGTCTGACAACGTTCAGACTATCGAGATGATTCGACAGGAATAAGATTACCGTCTTCCATTTCCGTCTGAAGAATGGGATAAGCTGGCAGTCACAACTATTAAAGAATACGCAAGATTGTTGTTGAGGCTTTGGGCTCAGAGATTTGGCGTCTGTCAAACAACCAAAGCCTTTCACGATCTTTGAGTTCTGTGGAATCTCGAAACTCGCCTCGCTCACCATACTTTTTGTCTCACCTGTTTTCTCGGAGTCAGACACTCGTGCGAGATCAGGCGACATATAGTAGCCCTGAGTTTCTTGTTGACGAAGTCGGTTGCGTTTATACACCCCCGATGATCGTGTAACATGAGACCAGGTTGGACTGTCAGGCATTCTTCCTTCGGGACTGAATCGCCTTTTTGCTCCTTGCTCCTTTCTCCTGGTACCAGAAGCTCGAGTCAGGAGTTGATTCGCTGACAAACGTTGGGTTGCGTTGATACACCCCCCAAGGTTTGCTTAGATTGAATCGCCCAGGCAGTCCAGACACTCATCCTTCAGCGAAGAATAGTGCCTTATGGTCTTCAGGGTACAGCCTTGCTGTCCTTGATTCGTCTGACTGGTCAACTGGTCGGTCACCTGACTTTAGTACAGACGACTGACTGTGCATGTCCAGATTGAAGCTTTCAATATGGAACTTAGACGTAGTCTGAAGTTCTTGATGTCAAAGCATTCGAACCTCTCCTACCTGTTAACTTCTTGCATGTGATCAGGAAGGCCTTCTTCTAACCACCCTAGATACGACAAAGAGGGTTAGTGAGATTTTAAGCCATCGTCACAAGTTTTGGCTTTAGAGAACACAAGGCGGTGTGCTCTCTAAGCCTTTCGTGGTGGCCTAAGAATGGAAACCCGTTTTGTCCTTGGGCCAGGGGCTTGGAAGCAAGGATGGCACAAGTTAGTGGGCAGGAGCCAGAGAGAGTCCTGTGCCCTGTCAGGTCTCTCAAGTTTTATCCACATAAAACTCAAGAAAGTCGAAGTCATTCGGGCAATCTGCAGTGTTCCGAAAAAGACCAGACTTGCCCATATCGAAGAACACCCTGGCTTTAGTGTTAAGGAGTTCTTTCAAAAATGCTCCTTCATTGTGTTTGCACAAAGTTTGAAATCTTTTTATCTGAATGCTCACGAGGTGAGGGCGCGGCCTCGGAAGCATTTCAACAGAGCATGGCACTCAGTAACATCCTGAGTACCATGTTTTAGCGAAGCAACTCTGTGTTCACTTCACACTCCCTGCGAGATGTGAAGATGGCATATGAGATCTGCTGCTCGCTAGGGCCATACGTGTCTGCAGACACAATCTTGGGGGCAAGAAGTACCACCTCATCCTATTCCTGTAGAAAATGTTAGGAAGAGCTCTTAATTTAGTTGTTGAGTCGCCGACAACGGCGACTTCTTAACTCTTAAGCCTTAGTTAACACACCTTAACTTTGGCTAGGTTGGTCAGGTGGTGATATATATATTTATATATATATATTTATTTTACTTCTTAGCCCTCATGGTATGGTCAATATGGTCTAGTCACATTGTGGTCACGCCCCGTTGGCAGATCATCTGCAGTTGCACCAGCTTTATAGGTCTCTACCTCGCTGGCAACTCTAGTAAAGCAGAAGCAGACTTGGGTGACAGTAATCACAAAGTCGGCTATGCTAACAGGTGGAACCAAGATGTAAATCATCTGCATGCATTTGTTTCCCAAAATCCTTCTATTCTGTCCCTTCCCACCTCCAACGGTGGGATTCAGCTATATATATATCTGACAGGTAAGTTTCATGAACAAAATGATATTGTTATGATACAATAAAGTTTGTTCATACTTACCTGGCAGATATATATAATCAAGTACCGCCCACCTCCCCTCAGGGGACAGTGGAAATAAAAATTATGAATAGAAAAATGGGAATGGTTCCTGATACCCGCCTCCCAGCGGCGGGAATGGGTACTAACCACCTGGCCGACCACTGCGTGTGTCGGAAGTTTTTTAAATTCGGTCGGACTTCAGAAAATACAGCTATATATATATCTGCCAGGTAAGTATGAACAAACTTTATTGTATCATAACAATATCATGTTATATGAAGTAAAATTGCCTAATGTTTAATTTTTCTATGTACTAATTACAAACTGTTTGGTAAAAATGGTGCCGGCTGGCTGCAGGATGGAGGGAGGAGAGAGACAGGAATCCTTTGAACAATCCAAATTGGTTGCAGTATGCAAAGGTTGATAAAATCAATTTTATTCACATAGTAAGGTTACAAAGACAATCAAAGGAAGAGAGTGAGTGAGTTTGAGAGTTTACATTAATTATGTCACAATACATAACCTACATTAATTATGTCACAATACATAACCTTACAGTGGACAAAGGGCAGACTTTTAAAACAAACTTGAGGATTTTGCAAACAAATAAGTAATAAGTCAAGAATGCAAGAAAAGGAAAGAGAGATAAAATAACTTTTCACGAGGAAGCCGTTTCAACAAACAATCGAAGGCATGCAGAAGCTGAAAGCAGCGCTAGTTTGTTTATCACAGAGTTGAGTTACTTTTACAGTAGTAAAATATCATAACAAGCATTTGTCACTAGATTGGTATTTTACCGTAACAAAAATAAAAGTGACTTGGGAAAATCTAGTGTAAGTGAAAGAAATGGGCGAAATATCATCCCGATAGCTAAGTCAGACGGAAGCAGAGCTGTTCCCTCCTCCTCTCTCTCTCTCTCTCTCCTCTCTCTCGCTCTCTCTCTCTCCTCCTCTCTCTCTCTCTGTGCACTGAAAACTGACTCAAATTTTATCATTGTTAAATTTATTTTACTTTTTATGTGAATTGGTACTGCTTTTACGTACATATTAAAGACAAGACGAATGATTTTGTTAATCATTTGTGCTAAATTCTATTGTGAAAAGCTTTGTTCTTTCATTAACTAGACAGTCTCACTCAGCGCACCGAACAGTGCCTCAATTACGATTTTTTTTTCTTTTTCCTGTCATTTGTTTTTCATATTTTATTTTTATTTTTCATATTTTATTTTTATTTTTCCTGTATTGCATTTGTTTGTTTTCATATTTTATTTTTATTTTTCATGTATTGCATTTGTTTTTCTTATTTTATCATTGTTAAATTCATCGGGATATTCCCATTTTATGTGAATTGTTATTGCTTTTACATACATATAGTAATTTTTAAACTCGCTCTTCTCATGCTCTCCTCAACATATCAATGCTCCCTTGTTCAGTCTCAAGTCGGCTGGGCATGATGTCACCGTGGTTACGTACGATTTTATACATCTTTTATGCTAAATGTTATATTGAAAGCTATATTTTATATTATATGCTTTAATCTTTTATTTATTTTGTCGAATATTGTTGTCAAACTATGTATTGTAAATGAAAAAAAACAAAGTTTAACTTGTAAGACGCAGTTGGCTGTCGAATACTAGTATAAACTAGATATTCAAACAGTTCAAAGTACGAGCATTTGTTCGACAAACTATACAAAAAAAATTTTGTTCGAAAAACGGAAAGTTTGACATAAACGTTCGACAAGGGAGGTACCACTGTATGTATATCTATACAAGCAGTCGGCTTACAACATTCCGAGGTTACAATGCTTTTTTATTATATTTATCAGACATTATTTCCAGGGTTACGACGCCTACAACGCTGGTCTGGCAGAAGAAATATGACTCCAAAAATGCAAAATCAATATTTTGAAGGTTTCTTTGTTGAAAAATGCAATAAGAATGCAGTTTACATAGTTTTTAATGCACCCAAAGCATTAAAAGTAAGGTTTTCTTAAGATTTTTTGACGATGTTCTGGCTTACGGCGATTTTCGGCTTACAACGCGTCTCAAGAATGGAACCCCCGGCATAACCTGGGGACTGCCTCTTATTATTTTCTAGAGTATCCAAAAAGAGTGAAGGAATAAAAAATATGATATTTATATACATAAAGTCAATCCCTGGGATTCGCAGGGACAGAGACAACACCCCCCTGGAATATCGTATATTTTCATGTGGGAGACGACCTTTAAATAAGACACGTCAAAAATTAAGGCAAATTTTCATGAATTTATCTCTTATCTATAGTATAAGACAACTTCTTAATTACAAAACGTGTGTGTAGGCTAACTTTTGGTCGCTGTATATAGTATGTGAAGTACTCATGTATCAAGCGACTGGAAGGTCTAATCTTAAAGCTAATTTTAACAGAATTGCAAAATACACGAGGTATAAAATTAGAGTATGTACATAATATTCACATAAGAAACTTGCATCTTTTCCATGGATCTTTTGAAAAGTTATGTACGGTATTCTCATATTACTATGTATTGTATCATAAAATACAATCATGCACCATTTGCACTGTTTAGTTTTTCATGAATGTGGACTGATACCATTTGGGAAATTTTGTTTAGGCATCAATTTCCTTTTAAAGCTAACCAAGGGGGAAAGGTTCATCCCATCGGCTATATATGTTAACCCCTTCTTTACCGGGTGGGTGAGCAGAATGTAAACATTGCGTTTGCTGCCGAACTGAATCTCTCGGTAGTGACTCAAGTTTGGAGGGGTGCCGATCGTAAAAATATTTGCCAAAAATACACTAATCAAGACAGGCTAATGAAATTATCAGGTATTATTAGCACTATAATAACGCATATTCTCTGTTAGTTTTATCATCCTACAGGGAAAATAAATGATTTTATGAAAAAAAATGTGAAACTCAGTGTCCCTTGTACAAGGGACACTGGTGGTCGGTGAGAAAACTACGATCTTGAATAGAAATGCGGTCTTACAGAATGTTGGTATATCGCACCTGGAACATGCACATAAAGTATTATCAAAATAGAACCGTAAATAAGCACGTAATAACAAAAATAAAGAGCAAAAACTAAAGCGAAAGCCCCGCCAATAAATATGGAAATCGCAAATTTTATAGTATATCTTTCAAAAATTGGTCAATGTCATTTTCTACGTTTTCTAAGATTAGTTTCATCACAGAAAACAACTTTAGGGGTATCAGGGGTATCTAAACTAATTTTTCAAGTTTCTTGTCCTCAGAAAAAATCGCTTTTTTGCTTTTTCTCTGGTTTGGTTTTTTTATATATATAAGTTACTATAAGGCTTTATTTCTACCTTCATTTATCTGGTGTTCATATCTTTTATTTGTAAAATGTAATGTGAATAAATAAATAAATACAATAAATGATGATACAACTGGTTTTTTACTTGGGTAGAAGTTATTACATGTTTACGCTTGTCTGGTTTTGTGATTTTTTGTTGAGACGCAGTTCATTTGTCACCTACACACTACTATAAGCAATAATAATATTTTTTTGGGTTCATCATACGTCTGGCATCGTGTCATACTGTTTATTTTGCTCCAAACTCTTCAAACCGAAATTACAGAATGATTGGAAGTCCCTATCTGAAAAGAGGAGTTTTGGTGGTACTATGCATACCACCTTTATGCACCCGGTGCGGTGTAGTAGACTTGAATGGTGGTACCCACCTACCTCCAAACAAACTTTCGGTAATGAAGAGGTTAAAACAACAGTGAAATGTGTCTTTTCATGTCCAGTAGGGAAAGGTTTGTCCCATCTGCTATACATGTCAAAACAATTGTAAAATTTTGTTCTTTCTTGCCCAGTAGTTTTTCTCTCCAATTTTGAGTTTGATGGCTTATCAAAGTTGGGAGCGAGTTTCATCCATGTTGCTGATGCATGATAATTTAAAGTCATTAGCAGTTTGGACACTTGTTTTCTCAGCTTCAGCTACAATTAGCTGCTTAAATTTAGCAGGTAATTCTTTTAACAAATACAGTAATTATATACTACCGCATGACAGTTGAAGTGTAAGCAATACAACTGTTATCCGATTAGGTTGTTTATAGCAAAACAGATGTTTCTTGTTCGGTTGTTTATGGCTGTACGCATGTATGCAGTGAGTACGTATAGTGTTACTAACAATACTTTTATCATTCTCTTTTACTTTTTTTAAACTTACTAAACTAGGAGATGGGATAAAAAGGAGAGGGAAAAGTTTAGTCTAGACTAATGTATGATAATGTACACAGTTATCGTTCGTATGATTGAATCGTTTAAACACTTGAATGTAATCCAAAATTGTGTTACCACTTAAATGATAACAAATTTTTAATGAAAAATTACTATTATCCTAAATTACTATTATCCTAAATTACACTACCGTTAAAATTCTGAAAAGGTACCGAAAGATAAAGGTTGCTGTGAGTGCAACCTGCAACCATAACTGTTTACATTTTCTCAGCTGGGCTTACGTAGATAAAAGTTGATTTCGTTCGTATGGAAATATTTCTCAAATATGCCAATAGTTTATAAGGTAAAAACTGGTTTTATTGTTATCAGTTTATATCGTAATACAAATATTTTATCGTAGGGGTTTATTACACCAAAGCCGAGGCTACCCTGCCTCTAAACATCACTTAAGATTCAAGGTTTGATTTTTAGAATGGTAGTATAAGACAACACTCAATTTTTAGGGGGTTTAATTTTAAGATTTAATGTTCTCTCAAACGTAGAAAGTTTACAGAACAAGCAGTCCATGGTTTACGATGGGGGTCTTTCTTGAGACACGTCGAAAATCATAAAAAAAACCTAGGAAAACCTAACCTTTAATTTGTTGGGTGTATTAAAAACTATGTAAACTGTATGTTATTGCATTTTTCATAAAAATTAATTTTTAATATTTTGCCTTTTTGGAGATAGTCAACTCTCGTTATATACACCTAATTAGTTTCCAAAAATGGTCATGGATATCAAAATTGCAGTTATGAAACACGTATTTCCTGTAAGAATTAATGGTAATCCAGTGTAATATAGACCTAATGCCAAAGTTTTATTTATACATTACCTAAATGCACTGTACTGAACTTGAAATAAATATGTACTGGTATTCTCCTATCTCCTACTTATGATGGGGTTAGATTCCAAAAAACCCATCTTTTGTTGAAAAAATTGTATTTCAAATATAGCCTAGCATACACTAGGGTAATTAGTACCAACTTCACATATATACCTAGCCTACACTACACAATATTCTATGCATATATGGTATAGTAAAAATTGATATCTGTTAATTCTCACAGTTCAATGTATATTGACTAATGATAATTCAGTATAAAGAGAAATTGAATAAATTTAAAAAGTTGGCCTTGCTTACACTTGATAATCAAATGCATATACAGTAGCCTAGCCTACTGTATACTCAATTGTTATTGGCTAATTTTGTAGGTTTAATGCATTCTGATGTATGATAATTCAGATACAGGAAAGAAAGAAGAATACGAAACGAGAATCAGATCATATAATAATTCAGTAAAAAAAGAAATTGAATAAGAAACGAGAATCAGATTTGTTTCAACTTCGGCATAATTGAACGGTGTCAGGCTTGCTGATAGCTACGTATAATTATAAAATGCAAACGTATTAAATATGCATCTTTTCCATGAAGTTTTTTAAAGTTATACATTACTTTGCTCTATTCAGTAATATTGTAAGTATCCTCATATTGTATTATCAAATGTTAACATAGCGGGCAATGTTTTGTTTTGGAAATTGGCTAGTTAGTGAATAAGAGTTTATTTTGCCATATTCAACTCTATTCTCAGCGAATGTTCTTGCTCCTAGTTAGCATAAATGAATATCTAGACACTTTACTTATATGGAACAAAGTCATTTTTCGTTATGCAACGTGTTTTTAAGCCGAAATTTGACCAATACGTCTCATTGTGAACTAATGATTTTTTCGTTAAAAATCCACCAATTCCGTTCGTTATTTTCACTTGTTTTCATTGTAAAACGAGCTTTATGTTATTTATCTTTAATCGATGTGTAAACAACAGTGAAATGTGCTCTTTGAATCATGCCCAGTAGTTTTGATTAAAATAATTTTCTCTTATGTACGGCTGTGATTGAATTCATATCAAAGTTTGGGAGTTTTATCCAATCCTGATTATTATTTTATCAGCTTCAGCTACAACTTGCAGTTTGAATTTAACAGTATCTTGCTTTGACGATCTCACAGCAAGCAAAGTTATTACATGAAATTGCATTAGTCCTATTCGACATAACATTTATAAAACAATTACGGTGATTGTTTACTATCATATGATGGTTGAAATACAAGCAAAACGGATGTTGTGATCGGATTCGGTTGTACTTGGCAAAAAAATTGTTTCTCATTTGGTTGTTCATGGCTGTGCACATTTATGCAACAGGTATAACGTTAAAACAATACTTTCATCATTCTCTTAAACTTTTTGAACTTATTTAACTTGAAGATGCATGAAGATATGGAGGTGAAGATGCATGAAGATATGGAGGTAAAGAAGTTAGGTGATTGTAATTTGACCTCACTTAAGTGTAATTTTTAATAATTCGGCTGGATAATTCATAAACAAAATGTGCAGAGCATTATTGGAACTACCAGGCATTTTAACAACATACGTACATGAAGTTTTGAGTGCAATTTTTCGGGTTTTGAACCGCGCTGTTCAGCAATTTTTCACGATAAAAAAATTCATAGACTCGTTGTTCAGCGATTTTTTGTGTTAATGAAATTTATAATTCAATGTACTGTTATTGCCTTGTACCAAATTCGCGATCATAAAACATGTGGATAACGAGAGTTTACTGTATTTCTTCTGTCAGATCAGCATTGTAACCTGGAACATGCATCGTAAACCTGAAATAATTTCTGATGAATATAATTGAAAGGCTCTGTAACCTCGGAATATGATTGAAAGGCTCTGTAGCCTCGGAATGTCAGAATATAATTGAAAAGCTTTGTAACCTCGGAATGTCGTACGTAATGTCGTACTAGAAACCGTCGTAAACTGGGGACTGCCTGTAATTAGTGAATATATCTTGAAAAATTCCATGAATAGGATGTGTATAGTATAGGTTCCACAGAAAAAACGGTAAATATGTGAAGCTGCGAATCCAGAAAGGTGGTCGACTGTAATAAAGAATACAGAATTGTTGTAATAATTTAGACGTAGTTCGTTGTTCGCTTTGGTTTGGGAGAGAAAGAAGACCAATCATTTGGAATGAAAATAGTATTGGATACTGAATCAAAGTGGTAACTGTCAATTTTTGACTATGGTTGTCTGTTAAAATGTTTTGACAGTCTTTCTTAAATGCGACATTCCGTGGTCCGGGAACTCCCATTACTGGGATGATTTTGAATCCGCCACCATTAGTTATTAAGTGGCCACAAGGGTGGTGCTACTCATTTCACATTTTGGATTTTTCGAGGGTTATCGTAACTGAAGCTTGCTCCATAAATATAAAAGCGCAGTTTATTTCCAATGGAAACATTGTGTGAAACTAAAAAAATTACACCATACAAAAAAACTGTAATTTACATATAGTATGGGCAGTCCCCAGTTTACGATGGGGTTTCTGTTCTTGAGACGCGTCATAAGCCAGAAAAAAATCGTCGAAAAAATCCTAAGAAAACCCTTACTTTTAATGCTTTGGGTTTTTTAAAAACTATGTGAACTGCATTTGTATTGTATTTTTCATCAAAGAAACATTCAAATATTGATTATTTGGCGTTTTTGAAGTCATATTTCTTCTGCCAGACTAGTGTCGTAAACCTGAAAATAATTTCTGATGAAAATAATTGAAAAGCGTAACATCGTAAGCCGGGGGGGGACTGCCTGTATACTCACATATCATCCAAACTCGTATATCGTGCAATCATTGAAATTTAGTCCAGAAACATGATTTCGTCATACAGTATTCATCGTGCATAGTGTGATTCTTATTTGCGGTACTATATTACACTAGGCTAGGCTTTCTATGCCTATCTCAGTTTCAGTAGATACCACTGATAATGCATAGGCTATTATATCTGAGTTAGCTTTTACCTAATAAATAGTAGCCTGGAAGCAAAAGTTCATTAGGTTAAATATGAATCTCCGTACATAAAATCAGGTGTACCAACTTAAGACTTTTCTAAAAATTCATTACTGTATCTTGTAATTAACAACTACTTACTACTGCAATAAGACACGAATGAACCACAGCAAGTACTGACATAAACAATCTTGTCAAGAAACAGCTGTTTGCCGATATCATTTAGAGCTGTTGACTTCAATTTTTAATGGTGACTGCCATAAATAAAGCATAAAATAAATAAATACTTAGCCCTCCTGCAATGGAGAGAAAAGTGTTAAGAAAGTATGCCACTGAATTTACAATTTTAGATGTGGCTGCTGAAACAATGTGCAGACTACAAAACTTTTTGGAAGAGGCAAAAGCATTATTAGATACTGGTTAAATCACACTTTTACTTCATTTAACCTTACATTTGTAGATAAAGTAAGATGCGTTTTTAACTCCAGCTTTGGTAATTTACAAAAAAACAAATTTCCAAAATGTTTCATGTAGGAACTAATGGCTGTGGTGATGTCAGTAAAACATAGTCAGCTGGTGATTTTAAGAATGTAAACGTTATCAGAATGCAAATAATGCTTGAAATATAACTGCATAAAGCAGTGGTTCTTAAACTGGCAGGGTGGCTCCCTAGGGGTCATCAGTAGTTTCCAGCAATTTAACGAGTAAGAAACTATTACTATCAGAAGTTCATGAAAAAAGGCAAAAGTATAGCTTTATAACATTATTTTCCTATATGTATAGTCTATACTATTCTAGTTAGACTTGTTGGGTGTACCGTGTTTAGATGCAAGGGGGCCGTGGAGGAAGGACCAACTCTAAAGGGGTCATGGTAAAAACAAGTTAAAGAATCGCTGGCATAAAGTATGAACAAGAAGTTTTCATAAAATTAGAAGTGCTGGAAAACATTGAAAGATGCCAGATCAGAACTCCAAAGAGGTTCAACTCTGATGAACCAAAGGTTTAAACATTTCCTGTAAGATGGTAATGAAGAAAGCCAGAATTTTGCTATGGAACTAAACCCAACAAATGACAGTGATTATGTATTCATAAGCTTTGTTCCTACTTTTTTTGCCGATTTCTGTCATTCAGGATTTTCTGTAGTTCAGCAATAACCTGGTCTTGAGGGAGCTGGTTTAAAGAGGCTGGACTGTACTAAAACAAACAAAAAATGTTAAAGGATGAATTTATTTATCATCTTTTATGTATTATACACTGAAATTTTTAACTGCAAATGTTATATATGCAAACTGAAATTTTTAACAAAATGGTTTGTATGCAAACTGATATTTTTAACTAAAAACAAAATGTAAAACAAGTGGGATCCCCTTGTGTTAATTTAGTTTTTCTAAATGTGAACAGTAGACTATTTGAAGCTGTTTTGTTGGTTTTGGTTCTGAAGTTTTGTTTCTGGAGCATGCAGAAGAGACTAGATCATCTGTTTTTGAAAGTTGCGACATATTTATTAGATTTTGAAAACTTATCTTTGAAGCTGTACATGAATAGTGTGTCAGGTCAAGCATAAATGTAATTGAGAGATTTTGAATGGGTTTGTCACTTTGAACTGTAAGTATATAATATATATTGTTGCTATTAAATATCACATGATGAGTGGAGAGAGCGTGTAAGGTTATGATAAATGGGATTTGTATGAAATATTGGGTTTCAGAGGTAATGCGGTCAGATGACAATACCTTCGTAAATCTAACACAAAAGTCAAATACGTATTAGATCAGCTGTAATTAAAGACAACTTGAGATTTACAGAGTATACAAAGATACTTCTCAAGTAATGGACACATTTCCAAGTTTAGATTTAATATGAAAATTATTATAGCTACTTAAATGAGAGCACCCAGTCACATTCATAGACAGAAAATTGGATTATGGTCCAATTAAATTTGTGGGACTTTTAGGTGGGATGGGTTAAAAGGAAATGGTGGTAAGCAGTGCATCTGTATCATTTCTAGTAAGCTACACTAGGCACACTGAGCAGTACCCCCAGTAGAATATACTAAGTGATATTTGCAAATGTTTCATATTGTAAATCACTTTATTTCTGTATAAGTTGTATGAAATTTAATTATCCAAGACATGTCTCCTTCTTTGGTTGCCTTATTACTACAATATTCCCCCTATCACTTAAGCAGGACACTAGACGTTACATTAGGTTCTTTGCAACATCCCTTCAGCCCCTGCAACCCCTTTTCAGTCCTTTTACTGTACCTCCATTCATAATTCTTCCATCTTACATTCTACCTTCTAATAGTTGTTTCATACTCCGGCACTCCTCTTGTAGCTAGTGCCACGTTGGAATTGTGTGTTACGTGCTCACCTACCAATTCAGTAGGCCCGAGTGCAATTCCCCGCTCTCCCAATGTGGAATCAGAGGAATTTGTTTCTGGTGATTAGGAATTCATTTCTCAATATAATGTGGTTTGGATCCCACAATAAGCTGTAGGTCCCGTTACTAGGTAACCAATTGGTTCCTAGCCACGTAATAATATCTAATCCTTCGGGCCAGCCCTAGGAGAGCTGTTAATCAGTTCAGTAGTCTGGTTAAACTAAAATATACTTAACTCCTCCAGTTGCACCATTAAAACCTTCGTTACCCTCAATTTCCTTGTCGTTGGTGAATTGCCTCAGGTCCTATCCTTTGGCGTAAATTGGATGTTCCATTCCACTGCTATATTTCTGTTTAGAAAAACCTATTCAACTCATTTGTTCTCACTGCCTAGCCAGAGTTTGTTGTGTATAAGAAGAATTTAGGGTTTTTATCTGTAAATTTAATTTCATAAGTTAAAAAGAATGCCAAAATATTTCTAATGGAAATGAATTATTGCCGAGTTGATGTATGAAAAATTAATTTGTTCATGAAACTTACCTGTCAGATATATATATAGCTGTATTTTTATGCATGACACTTACCTGGCAGGTATATATATAGCTTATCCTCTTGACGCACTGGCAGAATTTCAAAACTCGCGGCAACCGCTAGTACACTGGTAGTTCAGGTGATGGCCACCCCGCTCCCGTGGCGCTGGTACTTGGAACTATTCCCGTTTTCCTCAGATTTTCTCTGCCAGCCGAACCGGCAACATCGTTGTTGGTTCTCTGTTAGAATTTCCTGCTCGTTATCTGACTTTTGGATATTGGTATCGTATTCACGAAGTTAGAGTGGCAATCGCATTTTGTTTGGACCTTGTTTAGTATGTCTGATTCAGGAAGTATGTTTAGAGTTTGTGTGAAAGAAGGGTGTAAGGTGAGACTGCCGAAATCATCGGTAGATCCACATACTATTTGTAAGAAGTGTCGGGAGTTTGTATGTACGTGGGACAATAGGTGCAATGAATGTCAGTGTCTGAATGAGAAAGAGTGGAAGGCTCTTATGAAGTATGTGGAGAGATTAGAAAAAGATCGGGTTAGAAGATCTGTATCTAGGAGTGGAAGATCGGGATCTTCGAGTAAACCTTTGGATGAATCTTTGCATGTGTCTTCTCCAGCTCATTCACATGTAGATGTAGCACCTTCCCCCCAGGTTTCTCCTGCTCCAGTTGCTGTATCTGAGGATACTACTGATCCACAAATAGTGAAAGTGTTCGCTGCCCTTGCGTCCATGGGAGACCAAATTAAACGATTAACAGACAAAGTGGAAGTGTTTGGTGACAGTGGTGTGGAGGGGGCGCCTGATCGTCTCTCTCGTGCTCCTAGACCGAGACCTCTGTCAAGCTCCCAGACCCAAGGGAGAAGGCATGTCGACAGTCGAAGGGAGGCGAGAGGGGTTGACTTGCGATCAGTCGTCCCTTCAGGCAGTCCTGTTGATAAGTCCCAGGCTGCTGCAGTACGCCATAGAAAAGGCGATACTGGGAAGTGCCGTTATTCTTCGGATAGTTCAGCCTCGGGAAGGAGTAGGCGGTTCGCGGAAGTATCGCGTCCTCTCAAGAGGTCATACTTTCCGTCCTCTTCACAGGAGGAAAGGGCTTTCGACCAAGAAGGGTGGAGTAGCCCTGAGATTTTTTCATCGGAGGATGAAGAGATGATCCCTATCAAAAGGAAGAGGATTTCACGTCAGTTTGGAAGTTCGCTCGCCTCTTCGTGTTAGCCCGGTGCGTCCTCGATCTCCTCATCATCAGGAGTCTCGTAAGGAGGCGGAAACGAAGGAGGTGCTGCGGGACATGCAGCAGAGATTGGCAGTGATTGTTCAATCATGGAGAAGCCGAACAACCCTCGTTAGACGTAAGGACTCGTCTCTCCGGTTAAGTCCTCCAAGAGGACGCAGGACGTACAACGCGATCCAGGACGCAGTGCGTCCCTTAAGAAGGACGAAGTACAGGACGCAGGACGCAAGAGGAGAAGTGATGGACGCATGGTGGACGCATACGTTCAGGAGGACGCAGGAGAGGCGGGCAGCAACGCGTCACAAAACTTGTCTCGACAAGGAAGAGAGGAGTTTTATAGGGAGTCAGTGCCGCATTCGCTTTCTAAACAGGAGCTGCATAAGGACTCTGAATTGGAGAGTCAGCAGGATCTTGGTTTTCAAGATATTTCTTCGCAGGAGGAAGAATTTGCGGAGAGTGCGGAAGAGGACAAGACGGAAGCTCCTTCTTCGGACTACAGGAGGCTAACAGAGTGCCTTCTTTCTTTGTTTGAAGGAGATTTTCAACCTTCAGGCCCGCCATCGCCTTTGTCGCAATTTTCGAAGACGAAGACAGCCAAGAAATCGTCGTTTTTGAAAATGACTTTGTCCATTTCGGCCAAGAAAGCCCTTCAACGCGTAAATGAGTGGTTGAAGGAGAAGAAAGAGTCGGGGAAGACTTCTTTTGTATTTCCTCCGGCCAAGTTGGCTTCGAAGTCTGGTGTTTGGTATGCTACGGGGGAAAGTCTTGGCCTGGGAGTGCCTGCCTCCTCCCAGGGAGACTTTTCCAACATAGTGGATAGCTCCCGTAGACATGCTTTGCATTCAGCCAAAGTGTGGTGGACTTCGTCGGAGTTCGACCATTTACTCAAAGGTATCTTTAGGACCTTTGAGGTGTTTTAATTTTCTTGACTGGTCGTTGGGGGCCCTGGCTCGAACTTCGGAGATGGAAGAGCGTCAGTATCCGAGTTGCGAGAAGTATTATGTCCTGTATGGATAAAGCCTTGAGAGATGGAGCTAATGAATTGGCTTCAATTTTTACAGCA
Source organism: Macrobrachium nipponense (assembly GCF_015104395.2). Taxonomy (NCBI): domain Eukaryota; kingdom Metazoa; phylum Arthropoda; class Malacostraca; order Decapoda; family Palaemonidae; genus Macrobrachium; species Macrobrachium nipponense. The sequence continues at coordinate 52,352,622 of NC_087220.1, forward strand.
GGCGTCTTGAAGAAAAGACATCTCTTATGCTCGTTCGCTGCTAAAGGAGTGTCGAACGCGCAAAAGTCGGAGTTGATGTTCTCTCCTCTGTCAGGACAGCTCTTCCCGCAAGAGATCATTAAGGACATATCTCTCTCCCTCACTCAGAAGGCGACTCAAGATCTTCTTACGTCATCGGTAAGGAAGTATTTACCTTCTAAGGTCATGAATAAGACTACGAAGGATACGAAGACAGCACAGCAGCCCTTTCTGGGGTAGGACTTTCGCTCGACCAGCATTTAGAGGGAAAAGAGTCCAACCAAAAGAGGGCCAAAACTTCAACCAAACAATGAGTCAGAAGTCCTCCAGACTTGTGTGGGGGCCAGACTTTTAGACTTCTGGGAAGTCTGGCAAAGCAAAGGAGCGGATCCTTGGTCCGTAAAGGTAGCGAAGGAAGGGTACAAGATTCCCTTTCTCAAGAAACCACCTCTCGCTACAGCTCCGAGAGCCCTAGGGGCTCATTACAATCGATTTAGAGAAGAGAGGCTCTTTGGCATCAGGTCGTCACCATGATAGAAAAGGGGGCAATAGAACCGGTTCTGGATCACGAATCCCCAGGGTTTTACAACCGTCTGTTTCTAGTACCGAAATCATCAGGAAGTTGGAGGCCGGTACTGGACGTAAGCCAGCTAAACTTGTTCGTAGAAAGACCAAGTTTACGATGGAGACGAACGATTCAGTACTGGCAGCGGTACGACCAGGGGACTGGATGGTAAAACGGACTGGACCTTCAGGATGCGTTACTTCCATATTCCAATTCATCCAAGGTCCAGGAAATATTTGAGATTCGTGATCCAGGGAAGGATTTATCAATTCAAAGCCCTGTGTTTCGGGCTGTGCACGGCGCCTCAAATTTTTACAAGAATGATGTCGAATGTGGCGAAGTGGCTTCATTTGGCAGGAGTCAGAGTCTCTCTCTACCTCGACGATTGGCTCATAAGAGCACAATCAAAACAGCAATGTCTGGAGGACACGGACGTAACATTGGAATTAACTCAGCAACTGGGTCTGATGGTGAACCTGGAAAAGTCACGATTGATCCCCTCTCAGGAACTAGTTTATTTGGGGATTCTGATATCCTCAGTGACTTTTCGGGCTTTTCCGTCACCCGAAAGGCAGACCATGTGTATACGGAAAGTGCAAGAATTCCTAATGAAAGACCAATGCTCAGCGAGAGAGTGGATGAGCCTGCTGGGGGACCACTCTCTTCGTTAGAGCGGTTCATTTCACTAGGGAGACTTCACATGAGGCCCGTTACAGTTCTTTCTGAACGAAGTCTGGCCAAGAAGATCGCAACCAGATTCCTTCCGGTTTCCAATTCCTTCGAAGATAAGGAGGAACTAAAGTGGTGGCTAGTTCCGGAGAGGTTGTCAGAGGGTACGTCACTCCAGCAGAGGAACCCAGACCGGATATTATTTTCCGACGCGTCAGACGCAGGCTGGGGAGCGACGCTGGGCCCTCGGGAGGAGTCAGGCCTTTGGAGCGAAGAAGAAAAGGCATGGCACATAAACAGGAAGGAACTGATGGCGATCTTCTTGGCTATGAAAGCGTTCAGACCGTGGATCAGCGGCAAAGTGGTGCAGATCAACGCGGACAATACCACAGCTCTGGCATATATACGGAAACAGGAGGAACCCACTCGTTGTCCCTTTGCAACCTGGCGAAGGAGATTCTTCTTTGGTCGCAGAGAGAAAACGTCACCCTGCTCACCAGGTTCATTCAGGGAGAGAAGAACGTCAGGGCGGATCTGTTGAGCAGGGACGGACAAGTGCTTTCCACGGAGTGGATGTTGCATCTTCAAGTATGCCAGAGACTGTGGAAGCTCTGGGGCACTCCAGTAGTGGATCTTTTCGCTACCGCAGCGACGAAGAGGTTACCGAACTATGTTCTCCAATCCCGACCCTCTTGCAGTCGCAGTCGATTGCCTTCCTACTAGATTGGACGGGTCTAGATGCGTACGCTTTTCCCCCGTTCAAGATTTTAGGAAAGGTAATGAAAAAATTCAGGGAAAGTCGAGGAACAAGGCTGACCCTGATAGCCCCATGGCCGGCCCAAACGTGGTTCACAGAGGTAACTGGAATGGACAGTAGATTCTCCGAGAAGTCTATCCCACGAGAGTAGATCTTCTCAAACAACCCCACTTCGACAGGTTCACAAGAACACCCTCGCTCTGGGTCTGACTGCGTTCAGACTATCGAAAGACTTGTCAGAGCGAGGGGGTTTTCTAGAGAAGCAGCGAAGGCAGTTGCAAGAGCACGAAGGCCATCGACTATCAAAGTGTACAGTCGAAGTGGGAGAACTTCCGTAAATGGTGTAAGAATCGGAAGATTTCTTCATCCAGTACCTCTGTGACACAGATTGCAGATTTCCTGCTATACCTGAAGAAAGAAATAGGTTTGGCTAATCAGACGATTAGAGGCTATAAGTGTATGTTGTCTGCAGTGTTTAGACACAGAGGTTTAAACCTGTCCAATGACGCAGATCTTAGAGATCTCCTCAGATCGTTTGATACAAAGAAGGATCGACGGTGCAGAACCCCTTCTTGGAATTTGGATGTCGTTCTCAAATTCTTGGAGACGGATAAGTTCGAACCTATGGGCAGTGCGCATTTGCGAGAGCTAACGAAGAAAACTATCTTCTTAGTAGCCTTAGCTACAGCTAAAAGGATTAGCGAGCTGCAAGCTATTGACAAGCAAATAGGATGGAAGCACAACAAAGCAGTTTGTTCTTTTCAACAGGAGTTCTTAGCAAAGAATGAGAATCCTTCGCATCCATGGCCAAGATCATTTGAGATTGAAGACGAATGGCTGATTAGGTAGGTCCAAGAAACAAGAAAAGGGTTCTTTGCCCAGGTAAAGAGCCATTACGGTGGTTTTACGTAGAAAGAACAAGAAGCATTAGGGAACTTCATGTTCTCTGTGGTGCTCCGTTAAAGATCCTACTAGACCTATGTCTAAAAACGCAATGGCTTTCTTTGTAAGAGAAGTCATTAAAGATGCTCATTTGCTTTGTCAGGAGGAATGCTTCGGTATAATTAAAGTTAAAGCTCATGAGGTGAGAGCAGTAGCTACGTCCTTAGCATTCAGGAAAAATTTAGCCCTCAAGGACATTATAGATTCAACGTATTGGAGGACAAACTCTGTGTTTGCCTCTCATACCTTAGAGACGTGAAGACAACTTTTGATAATTGTCAAACGTTAGGCCCGTATGTATCCTCAGGTACAGTACTGGGCAAAGGAGGTTTCCACCCACCCCATAACCTAATAACATGCTATTTGTTTTTATATTAATTAGGTTATAGTGTTTTTATGGTTGTCTGAGAAGGTTAAGACCAGCTCAGTCTGTTGGTTAGTGTTTATTATATGTGTGTGTGGTTCAGGTGACTAACTTTCCTAGCATGAATGCCCGTGGTAAATGAGGGCTAGGGTTCTCTGTCAACAAATTGGTCACGTCCAGTTGTCAGGCCCTTATTGTTAGCTTTCTCAACAAACAGGTCACGTCCTAGTTGAGAGCTACTAAGGTTTAGCAGGCTAAGAGGCAGGACCTACGAAGTCAGCTACCTTAGCAGGTAAGGAACATAATACATTAGTTCTAAAAATTTAGTTAATTTTGAATTATGACGATGTTGCTGTCTATGACCCACCTCCAAATGTGTCAATCAGCTATATATATACCTGCCAGGTAAGTGTCATGCATAAAAATGGTATTGTTATGATACAATAAAGTTTTATGCATACTTACCTGGCAGGTATATATAATTAAATTCCCACCCTCCTCCCCTCAGGAGACAGGGTTCAGAGAAAATCTGAGGAAAACGGGAATAGTTCCAAGTACCAGCGCCACGGGAGCGGTGGGGTGGCCATCACCTGAACTACCAGTGTACTAGCGGTTGCCGCGAGTTTTGAAATTCTGCCAGTGCGTCAAGAGGATAAGCTATATATATACCTGCCAGGTAAGTATGCATAAAACTTTATTGTATCATAACAATACCATTTTTCCGAATCCGACAGAAATTTAAACACTTACGACACACGCAGTGGGAGTCAGGTGGTTAGTACCCATTCCCGCCGCTGGGAGGCGGGTATCAGGAATCATTCCCATTTTCTATTCATAATTTTTCTGTCGCCGGTGCTGGAAACACCTGTTTGCAGCACCTCCGTCCAGATTTTGGAAACTTACTAGCTACTTGAGTATCCCTTTTTTGGTTTTTCTTTGGTATCTGAATTGGATCGGTGGCTTGGCACACGTTGACTTTGGTTTGAATTGATTTTGGTATTGAATTTTCTTTGATCAAGATGTCAGGGTCTAGTTCTACTAGCGCTAGATTTTGTTCGATGGCTGAATGTAGAGGTAGGCTACTGAAAGCTTCAGTAGACCCACATTCTGTTTGTAAAGTGTGCAGGGAATGAATGTACGTTTTGAAAGTCGTTGTAAGGAGTGTGAAAGACTAACAGAGTCCGGAATGGAAGGAGTATGAAAACCTATCTTAAGAAACTTGAACGAGATAGGTTAAGGAGGTCTTCCTCCAGGAGTGTTTCAGGTAGGCAAGATTTAAATTATTCTCCTGCTAACCCTCCTTCTGTAGATTATGCTCCTACCCCTGTAGTGTTGCCTCCGGCCCCTGAGACAGTGTCGGTAGAAGGTAATACGTTATCGCTAATTCTTGAATCGATTCGGAACTTAGAATCAAAAGTGTTAGCTCTGGAGAGCAAAAGTGAAGAAAAGTGCAGTGAAAGTGCCCCTTGTGTAGTGGAGGGTGCGTCAGATCGGCCTCATTTCGCCTCTAGCCTAGACCTCTGCTTGACTCCCAGATTACGGGGAGAGAGCATGTCGAAAGTCGAAGGAGGGTTACGAGGAACCCCCACCGATCTGGCGTGCCTTCGGCAGCTTCTGACGAACATACCCAGACTGCCAAGGAGCGTGCGCGTGCACGTCTTCTCAAGGAGTGCTTTTCTTCTTCTGAAGCTTCCTCCCCGCGCAAAGGGGTGGGAGCTCTATACCGCATCACGTCCGCTGAAAAAGGACGGCTCGCGTTCGGGACGCTTCACGTCCAAGTTGTTCTCCGGAACTTTGCTCGTCGCCTGATAGTGCGTTTTGCTGCTTTTTTCCTCCGCAGAAGAAGCGTAAGGATTCGTCGGAGGCGGAGTCTTCCCTAGATGTTTATTTTCTTTCGATGCGCGCCGCAGTCGCTCTAAGGTGCGTGAAGCGGCGGTTCCTGGGAGTAGCAAGAAGGCGTCCCCTCGCCGCTCTCCTGCTCACAGGATCAGCCCCTCCCCAGAAAAAGGAGGCTTCACCTACAAAGCAAGATTCTTCAGTCTCTTCAGCAGCAACTTCGAGATGTTTTTCCTTCGAGAAAGACTGCTCCACGTCGCCGTAAGGATGACAACCTTCCTGTGAAGAGGTCGAGGCGTTCTCCCTCTCTCCTCGCTCGTCTCTCTCTCCGTTTGAGTCTCCCTCTAGAGTTAGTCCTGCTCCCAGCAACGTTTCTAGAGGAGGCGAGAAATTCGTTTCTCGCTCTCGTGAAGCGGTTGTTTCCGCTGATACGAAACTTGTGGATAAGAAGCGAGTTTCCTTAGATGCAGAACGCGCTTCTGCGAAAGTCAAACGCGCTTTAGTGGACGCCGAACGTGACTCAGGTGGCAAGTTTCTGCTGAAAGCGCCAGTTGGGACCGTCTAAGCGAGTGTTAGTAGGGACGCTCCGGCTGCCGCACCAGTGGACTGCTTCGGCGCGCACCAGTGGGACGCTCGGTGCGCGCACACCAGTGGACGCTCGGCGCGCATCAGTGGACGCTCGGCGAGCATCAGGGGACGCTCGGCGCGCACCTGGACACTCAGCGCGCACAAGTGGACGCCAGGTGTACACCTGTGGAGTTTGAGCGCGCTTCTGTCGGCGCCAGTAGATTGGCTTCGGACGCAAAACAAAACGCGCATATACGGACGTCAGTTTTCCACTTCCGCAAGCACAAGCGGAGGCGGGAACTCTTCCTGTTCGCCGTTCTTTCTCTTTTGAGAAAGCTCAGGACTCTTCTTTACTTCCTCCGACTTCTCCAGTGTCTGAGAGGAAGTTAGTGACGCTTTCGTCGAAGTGGACGAAGAACAGCACTTGGCTCCAGTTTCGACGGACTACAAGGTTTTGACTCGTTTACTTCAGTCAGTCTTTGCAGACACCTTCCAACCTGAAGCTCCACGTACTCCTCCCTCTCAGTTTTCGTCTTCCAAAGCTGCTAAGATCTCGGGCTTTGTGAGGATGAAGAAGTCGCTTTCTACGAAGCAAGCTTTTAGAAAGGTCCATGATTGGATGGATAAGAGGAAAGCTTCAGGCAAGACTTCTTTCGCTTTACCACCTTCAAGACTTGGTGGCAAAGCTGGTATGTGGTATGAGACGGGAGAGAACGTCGGAGTTAAGCTTCCAGCCTCAGCTCAAGGAGACTTTGGTAGCATTGTAGACGCCACCAGAAGATCTTTTTTGTCTTCCTCGAAGGTCTCGTGGACACATAGCGAGTTAGACTTTCACCTTAAAGGCCTCTTCAGGACACTAGAGGTCTTTAATTTTCTTGACTGGTGCCTGGGGGTATTGGATGCCAGGTCCAGGAGTGATTCCATCACTCTGGGGGAGCTGTCCAGTGTATTGTCTTGCATGGACAGGCCGTCAGGGATGGTTCTGAGGAATTGGCTGCCCATTTCAGCACGGGACTGCTTAAGAAAAGAGCACTTTTTTGCAATTTCACTGCAAAGTCGGTCTCACCAGCGCAAAAAGCGGATCTTCTTTTCGCGCCTTTCTCAGAACATCTCTTCCCCCAGTCTATGGTAAAGGACATAGCAGCCAGTCTCCAGGAGAAAGCAACTCAAGACATTCTGGCTCAGTCTTCTAGGAAGCCTGCTACTTCTTCGGCTTCTGGGTCATCTGCTTTGAAGAAGTCGAAGCCCTTTCGACCCGCTTCTTCCTCGAAGCCAGCCCCTCGAGGAAGAGGCTCTTTCAGAGGCAAGACTCCCGCTCCTTCCAAGAGCAAGAAGTGAGAGGGAAGTCCTTCAGACACCGGTAGGAGCCAGACTTCTACATTTCGCGGAAGCTTGGGAAGAGAGAGGTGCCGACGCTTGGTCTCTGGACATCGTCAAGAAGGGGTACAGAATTCCTTTCCTGTCGTTACCCCCGCTGTCTTCGACACCAAAGGATTTGTCTCCGTCGTATCAGGGAGAAAAACAGACAGTGCTTCACGATCTATTAGATCAATGATCGAGAATGCGGGCAGTGGAACAAGTCTTCGACCGGAGTTCTCCGGGGTTCTTTACAACCGTTCGTTCCTAGTGCCGAAGCAGTCAGGGGGGTGGCGCCCCGTTCTGGATGTCAGCAGTCTGAATCGCTTCGTTACCAAGCAGAAGTTCAAGATGGAGACACCTCAATCCGTGCTTGCAGCTTTAAGACCGGGGGATTGGATGGTCTCGTTAGACCTTCAGGACGCATACTTTCACGTCCCCATCCATCCCCGTTCAAGGAAATACCTGCGGTTTGTCCTGAAAGGGAAGATTTTCCAATTCAGGGCACTCTGCTTCGGTCTCAGCACGGCGCCGATGGTGTTCACCGTTCGTTATGAAGAACGTTGCGAGGTGGCTCCATCTTGCGGATATAAGGATCTCTCTACCTAGACGACTGGCTTATTCGAGCCTCATCGCCAGACAGGTGTCTGAAGGACCTGCACACGACTCTGTAGTTAGCGAAGTCCCTGGGACTTCTGGTGAATCTCGAGAAGTCGGCATCTGACTCCTTCTCAATCCTTAGTCTATCTGGGGATTCAGATGGACTCAGTGGCTTTTCGGGCTTTTCCGTCCAGGGGCGACAACTTCAATGCCTGGACAAAGTGTCGGCCTTTCTGGGGTAAGGAAACATGCTCGGTGAGGGAATGGATGAGTCTGCTGGGGACCATTTCCTCACTGGAGAAGTTTGTTTCTCTGGAAGGCTGCACCTCCGACCACTTCAGTTCTTCCTCTCAAGCAATTGGTCACGCAAACAGGATTCAGAAGAGGTCTTGCTTTTGACGGAAGAAGTGAAAAAGCACCTCAAATGGTGGTTGGATCCAAAGAAGCTTGCGGAAGGTCTTTCGCTCAAGCTTCGGAACCCCGACCTAGTGTTGTTCTCCGACGCGTTCCTCCACCGGTTTGGGGAGCAACACTGGGAGGGAGAGAAGTGTCAGGCACCTGGAGAGGGGAACAGGTGTCCTGGCACATCAATCTAAAAGAACTCTCAGCGGTTACCTCGCTCTGAGGTTCTTCGAGGAGGAAGTCTCCAGCAAAGTGGTTCAGATAAAAACTCGGACAACACCCACAGCCTTGGCATACCTCAGGAAACAGGGGGGAAACTCACTCTCATTCTCTGTTCGTCATCGCGAGGAATATCCTGATGTGGGCGAAGGCGCAAAACGTCACGATTCTGACAAGGTTTGTGTCAGGCGTGGAAAACGTGCGAGCGGACCTTCTCAGTCGGCAAGGACAGCTTCTTGCCAGACGGAAATGGACCCATTCATCAGGAGGTATGCCAGGCGCTATGGAAGCTGTGGGGACGTCCTCATGTGGACGTTTTCGCAACTTCCCGAACGAAGAGACTTCCGCTGTATTGCTCCCCAGTTCTGGACCCGGGAGCAGTGGCAGTAGACGCCCTACTGTGGAATTGGTCGGGACTAGACGTTTACGCTTTTCCCCCATTCAAATACTCGGGGAAGTAATGAGGAAGTTCGCTGCATCAGAAGGAGCGAGAATGACCCTCATCGCCCCTTGCTTACAGCGGACACGACTGGTTCACGGAGGTGATGTCCTTCCTAATAGACTTTCCGAGGACTCTGCCCCTAAGGAAAGATCTACTCAGACAGCCCCACTTCGAGATGGTACCACAAAAAACCTCCCCGCTCTGAGTCTGACTGCGTTCAGACTATCAAGAAGTTGGCCAGAGCGAGGGGTTTTCAAGACCTGTGGCAACAGCGATTGCCAACGCAAGGAGGCCCTCCTCAGTCGCAGTTTACCAATCAAAGTGGGCTGTCTTTAGAAGTTGGTGCAGAAGGAAGGGCATTTCCTCCACCTCAACCTCTGTGAGCCAGATAGCAGATTTCCTCTTCATCTTAGGAAAGAAGCGAAACTAGCCGTTCCCACGATTAAAGGCTACAGAAGCGTGCTTTCCGTGGTCTTCAGACATAGAGGACTCGACTTAGCGAATGATAAAGACATTCATGATCTCATTAGATCATTTGAGACTGTGAAAGTTCTCCAACCTAAGGTACCATCGTGGAACTTAGACGTGGTACTGAAGTTCCTCATGTCGAGTCAATTTGAACCGCTCCATTTAGCCTCGCTTAGGAATCTTACTAAGAAGACTATTTTCCTAACCGCTCTGGCGACGGCGAAGAGGGTTAGCGAAATTCAAGTCATAAGCAAGCATATTGGGTTCAAGGATCATAGTGCAGTTTGTTCCTTAAGTCCTACGTTCTTGGCAAGAACGAGAACCCTTCAACCCTTGGCCGAGAACGTTCGAGATCAAGGGGTTGTCGGAGCTAGTGGGACCTGAAGCTGAGAGAGTCCTGTGTCCTGTCAGGGCTCTCAAGTTTTATTTGCAGAGAACTAGAGCATGCAGAGGTTCTTCGGAGAACTTGTGGTGCTCTGTGAAAAAACCAGATCTTCCGATGTCGAAGAATGCACTGGCGTTCTTCTTAAGAAGTACGGTTAAGGAAGCCCATGAAAAGTGTGGTGAAAGTGACATGGAGCTTCTGAAAGTGAAAGCCCACGAGTTGAGGGCTATTGCTACTTCGGTGGCTTTTCACAAGAATATGGCAATCAAAGACATTTTGAGCGCCACTTATTGGCGAAGCAATTCGGTGTTCGCTTCACACTACCTGCGGGAGGTGAAAGCAACATACGAAAATTGTTACTCGCTAGACCATACGTCGCAGCAGACATCTTTTGGGGTTTTGGGCAGGAGGTAGGCGCTCATCCTATCCTTTAATGGTTTAGGAGAGTTTTTAACTTGTGTTATGGTTGTGGGGTTGTACCGACCTGCGGCGGATCTCCCTTCCATTAGCTTAGTCTATGTGGGATACTTTTGGTAGGCTACGCCAGGTGGTTTGGTTTTTACTTCGTTGCCCTCATTTGTATGGTCTATGGGTCTAGTCACGTCGTGGTCTCTCGCCCCTGTTGACAGATCATCTGGAGTGCACCAGCTATATAGGTCTCTACCATCGCTGGCAACTCTAGTAGCACAAGCAGACTTACGCGGCAGTAACCTCGAAGTCAGCTATGCTAACAGGTAAGGAATCAAGATATCAATTATCTGCATATATATGTTTCCTAAAATCTTCTATTCTGTCTACTCCCACCACCAAAGGTGGGATTCAGCTATATATATATCTGACAGGTAAGTTTCATGAACAAAAAATGATATTGTAATGATACAATTAAGTTTGTTCATACTTACCTGGCAGATATATATAATCAAGTACCCACCCACCTCCCCTCAGGAGACAGTGGAAATAAAAAAATTATGAATAGAAATGGGGAATGATTCCTGATACCCGCCTCCCAGCGGCGGGAATGGGTACTAACCACCTGACTCCCACTGCGTGTGTCGTAAGTGTTTAAATTTCTGTCGGATCGGAAAAATACAGCTATATATATATCTGCCAGGTAAGTATGAACAAACTTAATTGTATCATTACAATATCATTTTGCACATCTGAGAACATTGTAAATTTGATTTTTCCAGTGTTTAGGTATAATACACAATAGCTTATATCATTCTATTTTATTTTTGATGATCTATAAATGCAAAGTAAGGTGCATTGAATGCTGGTTTTCTTGTGCTTATTTATGGTTATATTTCATAAGGAAGTCACAATTTTTCTTGTTTTTTTTTTGAGAGAGAGTTTCATACAATCAACTTACCTGTCAGATATATACATAGCTAAGACTCCGTCGTCCCCGACAGAAATTCAAATTTCGCGCCACTCGCTACAGGTAGGTCAGGTGATCTACCGGCCTGCCCTGGGCGGCAGGACTAGGAACCATTCCCGTTTTCTACTCTTATATTTTCTGTCGCCGGTGGTATCAACATCGTTGCTGCCACCTCTTGACTGGAATTCGCTTTTCTAGACAATTGATCATCTTTTTGTGGACTTTTGGTGACGTACCTGGATCGTTGTTTTGGCATTCGCTACTGTGGACTGGATTTGGACTTGCTTTTGATTTTCTCAAGAATGTCTGATTCAAGTGGTTGTGTGAGAATGTGTGTGAATGTAGGCTGCAAGGTGAGGATACCGAAAGCTTCGGTTGATCCTCACACTGTATGTCGCAAATGTAAGGGTTTTGATTGTTCTATTTCTAACACCTGTCATGAGTGTGAGACGTTGAATGTTGAGGAATGGAAGACTCTAACTTCTTACTTGAAGAAGTTAGAAAGGGATAGAGTAAGAAGGGCTGCATCTAAGATTGCGGGTAGTAGTACAAGGCCTATTGAGCCTTTGGATGATTCTAACTCTTCTCTTATTTATGATTCTAATCCTGTATCAGGGCCCTCACTGGCTTTACATTCAGATTCGGCCTCGGAAATTGCTGAACTGAAAGCTACTCTTCACAGGATGAGATCCAAAATGGCTACCATGAAAGGTAAGGACTGTGAAAGTGATTATAGTGAAGTGAGTGTCCCCAGTGTTGTGGAGGGGGGCGTCGACCGTCTCTGCGACGCTCCCAGGCCTAGACCTCTTCCAAGCTCCCAAGCCCAGAGGAGAAGGAAAGTCGAAAGCCGTACGGAGGTTGTGGAGAATTCCCCCCGGTCAGGCGTCCCTTCAGCAGGCTCTGTATATAGACAGGCTGCTCAGGACCGCTATAGGAAAAGCGTCCTCAGAGAGTGCTTCTCTTCGTCCGCTTCTCCCTCTCCTAAACGAGGGTGGAAGGATTCGGACTTGTCCAGGCCCCTGAAAAGGCACTGGAGAGATCCTGTGTTGGATTCTAGCCCAGAACGCTTTTCGGAAGAAGCGCCTCCTTCCATCAAGAAGGCGAAGAGGGTTTTGACGTCCCATGATGTGGGCAAAACTCCTTCGAGGTCTCCCTCTCCCGTTCAAGAAGACGCAGGAGAGGCTTCCAAGAGGATCATTTTGGCGGTGCAGGAGCAGTTATCCGCCTTGGTAGGAGTCCTTTCGAAGGATCCCCCTCGTAAGAAAGACGTGAGACTTCCGGTCAAGAAGACTCGTCTTCCTTCTCCCGCCAGGAGTGAGGCTCCTGTGGGACGTGAGTCGTTTGAGATCTACTCGGATAGAGACTCTTTGGACGATTTTTGATTCGCCAGACAAGCGCGAGGCTTCCTTCAGAAGAGAAAGAGTCTTCTAAGGATTAAGAGCGTCAGACAAGCGAGAAACGCTTTACAGGCGCGAGGATATTCCCAGATGGGATACGGTCTGCCAGACCAGCAGCTTCAGCCGAGCGCGAGGTAACAACCAGGCGTGAGGATTCAGCCAAGCGCGCGCCCAGACAAGCATCATACATACAAGGATGTGGCACCAGAAAGGCGCGAGGCGCCAACCAGACGCGAGGCGTCAGTCAGGCGCGAGAGTTTAGAGAGGCGCGAGGCATCAGTCAGGCGCGAGGCGCCAGCCAAGCGCGAGGAGTCAGCCAGGCGCGAGGCGCCAGCCAGGCGCGAGGATCCTGCCAGGCGCGAGGCAACAGCCAGGCGTGAGGCGCCAGCCAAACGCGAGGCGCCAGCCAAGCGCGAGGCGCCAGCCAAGCGCGAGGAGCCAGCCAAGTACGAGGAGCCAGCCAAGCATAGGAGCTCTATACACTCTCTTAGCCCCTCTCCTATTAGGAGTTTGTCTCCGTAGAGAGAGTTTTTGGACAGGAAGACCCGGCAACGGGAAGTGGCTTCTCCTTCTGATCCGATTTTAGAAGAGGACTCAGAGGACGAGACTCACGGCAGAGAAGGGCTGTCTAACTACAAAGTTTTGACAGCTCTCCTCCTCCAGGAATACGGAGATGCTTTAATCCCTGCCGCTCCTCCTTCGCCTCGTTCTCTTTTCTCTTGCTCTAAGACGCTGAAGTCGTCGGCTTTCTTGAAGATGAGACCGACGATTTCTATGAAGAGAGCTCTTCAGTCTCTGGATAGCTGGATGCTAACCAAGAAAGAGCTAGTAAGGACAGTGTTTGCATGCCTCCCGCTAGACTTACGGGCAAGAGAGGGATTTGGTACCAGACTGGGGAGAATATGGGTCTCACTCTCCCAGCTTCGGCTGAAGCTGACTTTTCCAGTCTGGTAGATGCATCCAGGAGACATAGCCTTCACACTGCGAAGATTACTTGGGGTCTTTCAGAGTTGGATCATCTCCTCAAGGGACTTTTTCACATTCTAGAAGTCTTCAACTTCCTAGATTGGTCCCTTGGGGTGATGTCCAAGAAGGCTCATGCCCCTGAAGGGCTAGATCCGGACGTACTCCTTGCAATTTTGTCCTGTATTGACAAGGCGGTACAGGACGGCTCAGGGGAAGTTTCTTCCTTATTTGGAGCAGGTCTCTTGAAGAAGAGATCTGTTTTTAGCGCTTTCTTGACGAAAGCAGTATCCCATTCGCAAAGAGCAGCCTTGTTATTCGCCCCTAGGTCTGACTGTCTGTTCCCTTCACAGTTGGTGAGGGATATTTCCCGATCTCTGACGGAGAAAGCAACACAGGATCTTCTCCTGCAATCTTCCAGGAAGAAGAGACCAGTGATGGTGGGAGAAAAGAAAGGTGTGTCTACTCCTGTTCGGCCCTTTCGAGGAGGCCCTCCCGCTAGAGTTACGCTAAAAGGAAAACGACCGAGAAGAGAGGTAGAGCCTCGTTCCGTCCCTTTAAAAGGGGAAAGTGAAGTGGCGCTCCTCCAAACACCAGTAGGTGCCAGGCTCCGGGGATTTGCGGAAGCCTGGACTCTCATAGACACAGACGCTTGGTCGATGTCTGTGCTTCAGAAGGGATACCTCATTCCTTTCCTGGACAATCCTCCCCTGACATCAACTCCGCGGGAATTGTCCGCCAATTACAAGGACCCTGTGTTGAAAGATATCTTCAACAAATGGTGGATCAGATGTGGACAAGAGAGCTATAGAACTAGTGCTGGATCAAAGCTCCCCAGGGTTTTACAATCGTCTTTCTTGGTTGCGAAAGCCTCGGGGGCTGGAGACCAGTTCTGGATGTCAGCGCTCTGAACAAGTTTGTTCAGAAACAGAAGTTCTCCATGGAAACCTCTGCTTCAGTCCTTGCGGCTCTTCGCCAAGGGGATTGGATGGTGTGTCTGGATCTCCAGGACGCCTATTTTCACGTCCCGATCCATCCTTCGTCGAAGAAGTACTTCCGTTTCATGACGGGGGGAAGGATCTTCCAATTCAGAGCCTTGTGTTTCGGCCTGTCTACGGCGCCTCAGGTTTTCACGAGCCTTATGAAAAATGTGGCGAAGATGGCTTCATCTGAAAGGAATCAGTATATCTCTGTACCTAGACGACTGGCTTATCAGAGCAAAGTCAGAGAAACAGTGTTTGGAGGACCTGACTGTGACACTAAACCTGATAAAGACCTTAGGATTACTCGTGAACCTCGAGAAGTCCCAAACTTGATCCCCAGCCAGAACTTGGTCTATCTGGGGATTCGGATGGATTCTCGGGTTTTCGAGTATTTCCTTCTCAAGAGAGACTAACGAGAGGTTTAGAAAAAGTCTCTCTCTTCCTAAGGAAGGAACGTACTTCGGCGAGGGAATGGTTGAGCCTATTAGGGACCCTTTCCTCGCTCGAACAGTTCTTTCATCTAGGAAGACTTCATCTCCGTCCTCTTCAGTTCTTCCTCAGAAGATCGTGGAACATGAAGACAGGACTCCTCGGATCTCGGACAGTTTTCCCATTCCAGTTCTGATGAAACGCCATTTAGAATGGTGGTTACTCCCACTGAGGGAAAACAAGGGTACTTCCCTGGAAATACAGAGCCCAAACCTTGTATTGTTTTCCGACACGTCGGAAAAAGGTTGGGGAGCAACCTTGGGAAAGAGAGAGGTGTCAGGCACTTGGAATGCTCTTCAAGTGTCCTGGCACATAAAACTGCAAAGAACTGTTTGCTGATACACCTAGCTCTAAAGAGCTTCGAACCGTTAGTGAGCAACAAAATAGTACAAGTGAATGCGGACAATACAACTGCCCTTGCATACATTTCGGAAGCAAGGAGGTACTCACTCGTATGCCCTTTACGAACTCGCAAGAGACCTGCTGTTGTGGACATCGCAAAGGAACATCTCTCTATTGATGAGGTTCGTTCAGGGAGTAAGGAACGTGAGAGCGGACAGGCTGAGCAGGAGGAACCAGGTCCTTCATACCGAATGGACCCTCCACTCAGACGTTTGCCGCAATCTCTGGTCTCTTTGGGGGACTCCTCATGTCGACCTCTTTGCCACGTTCCTCTCGAAGAGACTGGAAGTCTTCTGTTCAGTAGTGGAAGACCCCAGAGCTCTAGCAGTAGATGCCTTCCTGCTAGATTGGTCTCAGGTAGACGTTTACGCATTTCCCCCATTCAAGATTCTGGGGCAAGTGCTCAGGAAGTTTGTGACTTCAAAGGGGACAAGAATGACCCTGATAGCCCCCTTTGGCCAGCTCAAGAGTGGTTCCCAGAGGTGCTGGAGTGGATAGTAGACTTCCCCAGATCCCTTCCACAAAGGAAGGATCTTCTCAGACAACCACACTTCGAGAGGTTTCATCAAAAACCTCCCCGCTCTCGCTCTGACTGCCTTTCGACTATCGAAAGACTTGTCAGAGCGAGAGGCTTTTCTAGCAAAGCAGCAAGCTCGATCGCTAGAGCCCGGAGAACTTCCACTATCCGGGTTTACCAATCCAAGTGGGAAGTTTTTAGAAGGGGGTGTAAGTCGAAGAAGTTGTCCTCCTCCAGTACCTCTGTAACAGAAATTGCTGATTTTCTGTTATTTCTGAGAGAAGAATCGCGTCTCTCCGTAGCCACGATAAAGGGCTATAGGAGTATGCTATCGGCCGTCTTTAGGAATAGAGGCCTAGATTTGGGAAACGATAAAGATCTACATGATCTGATTAGGTCTTTTGAGACCAAGAAGTCTAAGATTACTTCTCCCCCTAACTGGAATCTAGACGTAGTGCTTAAGTTCTTGTCTTCAGAGAGATTCGAACCCCTAAATTTGGCCTCGTTTCGTGATATAACGAGAAAATGTTTATTTCTTTTGTCACTGGCGACGGCGAAAAGAGTTAGTGAACTGCACGCCCTTAGTGACAAAGTCGGGTTCAATATAGATTCAGCCATCTGTTCCTTCAAGGAATTATTCTTGGCGAAGAATGAAAATCCTTCGAATCCCTGGCCGAGAAACTTCGAGGTAAAAGGATTATCGGGTCTCGTCGGCAGGGAACCGGAGAGGTCTCTTTGCCCAGTAAGGGCGTTAAAGTTTTACTTACAGAAAAAGAAACAGTTGGGAGGTTCTAGACAAGGTCTTTGGTGCTCGGTGAAGGATCCATCAAGACCTATGTCTAAGAATGCTTTAGCCTTTTTTGTCAGGAACGTAATTACGGACGCTCATAAGGCTTGCACGGATGATTCTTTCAAACTCCTGAGAGTAAGAGCTCATGAAGTGAGAGCAGTGGCGACGTCTCTCTCTTTTCAGAGAAAATATGTCACTGAAGAATATCTTGGAAGCGACATATTGGAGATGTAATTCTGTGTTTGCTTCTCACTATTAGAAGGACGTGCGTGTGACCTATGAAAAATGTTTTTCCTTAGGTCCGTTTGTGTCTGCGGGCACAATCCTGGGTACAGGAGCTAACAACCAAAATCCTTAATTTTTACTATCGTTAAGTCTAATAGATATGTTCTAGACTTTCTGCTGAACAAGTGCAGATACCGCACAGGCGGCCAGTCACTTCCGTTCAGTAAGGAAATCTTGTGATATCTTTTAGTAGATGAGTATCATTTTTTTGGAAAATTATTGTGTGCGTGTGCAATTTGGTTTGAGTTACGGTTGTTGCGAAGAGTTTGGGGATAACTCTGAGCAATTTTTAATACTACATGGTGGTTAGGATCAGGTGGTCGGGATGGTGTGCTCCTTAATAAGGTGTGTTGTCATATAAGTGGATCAGCACCCATTGACAAAGTCCTTTCAGGCTCTGCCGAGTAAGTGGATAAGACCCCTTCGGCAGTTCCACAAGAATTCTTGGCCATAGATCACATATCTCGCTAAAGTTTCTTGAGGTGATGCAGACTACGGGGCAAACACCCACGAAGTCTACCACCTATCAGGTAGGAACCAAGGTTTTTATGTATACCTACAACAGATGTTGTTTACCTGTCTATTCCAGTAGTAGCTGTCTCTTACCCTCCACCGAAGGGTGCCAATCAGCTATGTATATATCTGACAGGTAAGTTGATTGTATGAAAATGATATTGTTATAATACAATAAAGTTTCATACATACTTACCTGGCAGATATGTACGATTAGGGCCCACCCAGCCTCCCCGCAAGGAGACAGGTGGAAGAGAAAATATATGAGTAGAAAACGGGAATGGTTCCTAGTCCTGCCGCCCAGGGCAGGCCGGTAGATCACCTGACCTACCTGTAGCGAGTGGCGCGAAATTTGAATTTCTGTCGGGGACGACGGAGTCTTAGCTATGTATATATCTGCCAGGTAAGTATGTATGAAACTTTATTGTATTATAACAATATCATTTTTCATCATTTGGGTACTGTAAAGAGCTGGATATTAAACTAGAATTATTTTGCTGTATTCTGATAACTTTTTTGGCTCCGCAGGTGAAAACTACAGCACCACGACGGTACTGTGTACGGCCAAATTCTGGTTTGGTGGAGCCCCATGGGGCAGTTAGCGTTGCGGTTATGCTTCAGCCTTTTGATTATGATCCACATGAGAAGAACAAACACAAGTTTATGGTGCAAAGTCTGTTTGCCCCAGAAGGAGAAGTTAATTTAGATGGGCTGGTAAGTTCAAAGCTGTATTATCATTGTGGTCTTTATTGTGTTTAAATAAGAGTTGGATCACATCCAGGGGTTTGTATAGCCTCGTAACCTCGTGATTGAAGTATCTGGTTTTGTAGGAAAAGTATATGTTATTCCTACTCAATCAATCTGTTTTTATACATTTTACGAGCAGTATTGAATGTCAGAATTTACTTAAAATTTACTTTCTCTAGTACTCATAAGTGCATAATCATAAAACAAACCAAAGAATTGAGCCCATTGGTGAAACTAATACAATCTAATCAGCATAAGGTATTGTATGCAAATTTAATAATAGCTGTTCTGTAAAGTAGGTACTATTATCAAATTATGAACATATTGATTTTGTGTGTGGTTACCTCTGGATATTTAAAATAGAAAATAGATTTTTTTATTTGTGCTAAATTTCCCATCCCCAATATCTTAATTCTTTAAAAAATCTCATTTAATGATATCAATCACTTCAGTATTTTGTTTGATGGTTATATGACTGTTAACTGCTACAGGTGTCTTGTTTTTATACTCAACATCCATTCTACAAATAAAGGCCAAAAGTAGGTCTCAAAATACTACTCTGTAGATGCTACGACATGATGTTTTTAGGTTGAGAGAAAATGTGAACATCAACTATGCTGCCAGTGACACAAAAAACTGCAAATTGACAACCAGCACTTGCTCTTCAACATGAAAGTCGTGAAATGTAAAAAGAGCCCTATCGTTTAGCTCAAAGGTATTGCCACATAGAAGTCAGTTTGAATGAATCTTGACTCAAATTAAGGTTATGTAATTAGAGATTTTGGTTGTGGCATGTCATGATAAAATTTTGGGCAGTTCTGTTTTAGAAGAGTGGAGTATTTAAGTTTGCTCTTTTATTTGAAAGGGTTAATTCATACATATACTTTTAACATTCATATACGTATAGTTTATTGTATTACACTATCCAGGGTACAAAAATGAGGGATTTGTTTTTGCTTAGTTGAAATCAGCATTTGGATTTCTGTCAGTTGAACGTTATAAGTTGTAAAGTGTATTCCAGATGTGTCTTCATATTTTTGTAAAGTCATTTTAAATAATCCCTTAGTTTGCAAGTCATCATTAGAGTGCTTGGTTTTTAACCAAGAAATAACCATTTTACATCCTCCTGGTGAGGTTGGCAGATTGGGTGAATTCTTAGATCTATGTTGAGATTTTTGCTAGTGTTGATAGTGATGTATATTGAATGTTTTCTTGATAAGTTCACTAATACACAGTGTTTTTAGTTAATGAAGTTGATCGTTTCAGTTTAAAGAAGCTGATCAGAGCCAGTTGATGGACTCCAAACTTAGGTGTGTATTCGAGTTGCCAATGGATGCGCCACAACAGAATAATCTTGATGCATTGCCCACGCCACAGCCACAAGTCGAAGTTCCCAAACCATCGCCAAAGGTTTGTCGTCTTTGTTCTCTACTGATTCATAGTTTTTTTTTAAATGGTAAAAACTGATTCTTGGAAGATGTTATACTTAGTAAAAAAAATTTTTTTGAAAATGTTGTATAACTTAGTGTTTACTTGTATAAACTTTTAACTCGTCACTGAATTTTCATTTCATTCATTTAATCACCATTGTAGGGTCCAGTTTTTCTATCTTTTTGTTCTCAGTAGCTTAGTGAAAGATGCTAAAGATATTAAGAGTCAGTGTGCGTACAGTAGTAAAGAAGTTAGATATTATCTAAGAACCTTTAAAAAAAAAATTTTTTGTTGTACAAGATGCTAATTGAATATTTAGTGTAGTTATTTTATATGTATATACCAATTTTATATTTTATAGGCTAATAACATTGAGGCAGAGCTCAAGAAGGCAGGTGAAGAAATCAAAAGGCTTCGGGAAGAAATAAGTTCGCTTCGTCAAGATAACCTTCAACTAAAGGTAAGGCATCCAGAACCTTATTTTTCCTTTCAGTATTATTATTTGTATTTTTTTTTATTAATATGTCTATATTGCCTTTGAAGTTTTACATTAACAGGTGGTGGTATACTGACTTGAATTGGCTAGCCATCTTGTTAAATACACCATTGATTTTGCTGTTCTTATTGTTGATATTTTGACAGGAAATCTTTGCACTGTTATAAGATTTGAGAGAGTTGTTGCCATTAGTGGCTGTGTCAGTGAACCCAACACTAATTATAAATGGTCTTTTTGCCATTTGTAAAATATTGGTGGTTAGTTCAGTGGCTTAAGCCAAAAATTTTTTTGCAAATTTTGATGGGAAAACTTTTGACTAAAAGTTTTGGTTGGTCTGTGGCAAAAAAGAAAAGTTGCCTTTTGTCAGCCTATTCTCCGTCTTATTGGGATGTTTTCTCCGACAGGTCGAGTATAGCAAGACTGTGGAGAAATAGAAAACTTTCTCTCAAGTATTCTATATTCTAAAAGTTTTTGTTTGATTTCCTTTTTGTGATTGCTCTTGCTGTCAACCATGTATACCGTATTCCAGTCTTTGATTGGAGTATATGTGAAACACTGCTTATCCATATATTGCTTGTGGTAACACTGTGTATTGGGTATATTTTACTAAAATACCAAAATGAACACTACAGTTTTTTGTCTGTCATTTAATGCATTAACCAGTTTGATGGTAGGTAATGTAATAGGTTCTGCAGTAGCTCGTGAAGTTAGGGTGTAAGAGTTCCGATGTATGTTTTAAAATTTCTTGCTCTGTCAGGTGTTAGATAATAGGATCTCAGCAAATACACCTACCATCAAGAATGCTGATGTCCATCATTTTTATGCACGTGATTTATTTAAGACTTATCAAGAGGAAACGGAAAGCATTTTTCTATAGTCATGATTATGCAGGGTTTACACGCTTGATTAGTAGCTAAGGTTTTCTAGGGCTTACATATTTGCTGATGTTGAGGGTAATCATGCACCATCAGTTTTCTTTGTTGATTTATGAAATTTAGAAAGACCAGAAAATATTGAAAAATATAGATCTCTAAATTTTTAAAAGTACAGTTAAAAATATAGAAGTGAACAAAATTTTTACTCTAACAACAAACTGCAGCCAATTATAGTCTTGAAATAGTTGATGATGTTTTTGGAAATGATGCAAAAAACTGTAAGTAATGTAAAATGCTAGCCTGTGTTGGAAAATTTGCCCCTTGAGTACTTATGTGAAAACTTAAAAAGGAAATAAATTTAGTTGCATATAGTGGTCATTAAAATTAAAAAACATTAATGTATGCCTGTGTAAATATGTGTTGATCTTGTCTGAATTTGTTTTATGCTTTGATAATATACTAAGATACTTGCAACTAATCCTCATCTAGACAAATGCACTGACATATGTATGCCACTCATTCATTTATTATTGTACGAAAGAATTTTAGGTTTGAAGATTGCTCTCCCTCAATCAAGCATTGTCAATAATCAGAAGACAAGTTTAGGCTAAAATTATCAATACTGTAGAACCCCAGACCTCAACTGTATCAGAAGTTGACATAATCGGGTTTCGACACCAAATTTTGAGTAAACTTTGAATTAGAGTTTGAACAAAATTCCAGAATTTGACCAGTGTGTCCTTATGATGTTTGTGAACAGAACTGTTTCAGTCAACCTCCACTAGTTGGTGTTGTTTGTGGCGTTTTGTGTTACCAGATCTCGGATGCTAAACTGCATATGAAATTATGCTAATATGCTACATCTATTAAAATATGCTTGTGGGTAAAAGTACGCTAATTTTATGCTAACTTAGATATCGCTTCTCATTTGTTGCTAAACTCTACATGAAAGTGTGCTAGATCTATCAGAATTATCCTAATGTTATGCCAAATTAGATCTCACTTTCCAATATATATGAAATTATGCTAGTGGGATGACAAAATTGTGCTGCTAATATGTTAACATAGTTCTCACTTCCCATTTGATGCTAAACACTACAAGAAATTATGCTAAATATATCAGTTACGCTGATATTATGCTTAGATCTCACTTCCATTTGATGCCAAACTCTGTGAAATTATGCTAAATCTATCAAATTTATGCTAGTGGGATGACAAAGTTAATTTTATGCTAACAGATGTCATATCTCATTTGATGCTAAACTCTATAGGAAATTATGCCAAATCTATCAAATTTATGCTAGTGGGATGACAAAATTGTGTTAATGTTACATTAAATTAATATTTTATCTTTAAAGTGAATATAAATATATAACATATAAATAAAATTGGTCATTAAATATGAAAGTTGATAATCATATTTACAGGAAATATCTTAATGGACTGTAGCATGTCCATGGAAGTGATACTTTCACTACATATTAGTTCATTTGTTTACCACCATGGAAGAAATGCACTCAGTCTTCATATAGTAATGGTTAGCAAGGCTCGAACTAACCTTGGAAGAATAGGATATTTATCACTTAGATAAACTTTAACCCAGAATGACACTGCATCGATGTTTTCTTTATTGCATCAATGTTTTCATAAAGAAAACTGTCAATATCATCACTTGTAATTAATTAGTGCACATCATTCACTATCCAGATCCTGTTGTTCATTCTTCAAGATTAGGGATTTTGTTTTGCACTTATGTCATGAAACACAGACATTTGTGGTGCTTGGGCAGTATGTATGAGGGACGCATCAAATCTGTGGTTAGATTTTCTTATGTGACAGATTGATAAACTTAATTTATTAAAATATTACGTACGATATAGTATCAGATGAAGACAGGTATGTTTACTTTTAATGATTCTACGTATATTTATGCCAAACTTCACAAAATTATGCTAAATGGGTCTTTATGCCATATATTACGCTACACAATGAAATCTACCTCAAATATACTAAAAGCATCAAATGATGCTACTGCATCTAGTAATATTGATGGCGGTGTGCTGCGCTTTGTTTAAAACTTGATATCACTGCTGTTATTGTTTTGGTTTCGTGGTATGTGCATGGTTTTCGCTTTAGCGGGATATCCTTGGTGTAAGGCAAGCATCCATCCTCGATTTCTTTTAGACAGTCCTAGTCTCAAAACTATGCACACACACGTATGCATTTTGTAGTAAATGCAATGTTTGTGTGAGGTTTGGTACCGAAAAAAATGTGTCCTAAAAATCAATTAATGATAAAGTATGAAAAATATACAAAGACTTTCGAACATCGTTCTGAGATTTGGTAGTGAGAGCGATGTATCATAAAAATCCACAATTAATAGTGAAGGATGAAAAATATACATAGGCTTTCAACATCAGTGTTAGTGTAAACACTGAAGGGTGTTTGAAAATCTTTGTAGATTTTACATAGTAATATTCTTCTTTATTATATAATTAGGGATTTTTATGAAAGATTGTTCTTCTCGACATTGGAATTTCTTCACAAGTGAAAGCAATGTTTAGTACTTGTGGGGTTCAGTAACGAACGCAATCTTTACGCTTTGTCGAGCTTCCTGGTAAAGAAGAAGTTTGTAATTTGCCGCTGTAGAAGACACATTCCTATTTTACAAGGATATTATATGAAGACAGTTTTAATATCTAACATTTATTGAAAGAAATTTTAAAGGGATTTAGTACATACAGTATGTATACATATACATAGGTTTGTTTACATCTGCTCATGCCACACGCTGCCTACTTTATGTAGGCAAATTTTTGCAAGTTATGGTAAACATAATTCAGCCCAATGTTAACATTTTGTTAATTTACTGGGTATACTGTAATAGTTAGGCTTGTTCTTCAATGTTTTATTGTTAGAAACAAGTTTTGTGCCTACCTGTTACTCTGCACTCTGTGTAGAAGTAGCTAGCCTATGGCCCCCGGTCAACCATTGGTAATAAAGCCGCATTGGACTTAGGCCAGTTTTTTTTTTTTTTTTTTTTTTTTTTTTTTTCTTGTAAATTAATTTCTTCAAGAATAACAAATATACATCTAATATGATGTATATTTAACTCTGAACTTGTTTAGTTGTGTACTGTTTTATGTAATAAGGCAAGGTAAGGGTAGTAATGGATGGTCAGGAGTGGATTAACCCATTTTTAGTCATTTCTTACGGAAAGTATTGACTCAGATCTTGAAAAAATTGAATTTCGGCGCCTATTTTGGAACAGATTATTGTTGAGGTCTGGGGCTGTACTGTACTGTTTATTTTGACTTTGCTTAAAGAAAAGTGAGCAAGTTGAGCTTAGGAGCCAGTCTACATAATTTCCTTTCAAGTCAAATGCTTCAAGTTTTGGCCAATGGAGTAAAATCCAAACCTGCCTGTGTCCTATCAGTTGTCCCATAAGATTAGTCCTCCCTTCTGTTCTCTGTATTATCATGACCTTTTGATATTAGGAGGAACTGCATAGCATTTATGATTTTTTGCTGATGATTGTCATGTTTCAGCCATGGATAGAGTAAACTATTGATAGTCTCACAGTAAGAAAATGTAGTTGTGCCATTGGCCCAGAGAAACAAGGTGACCATTCTTTAATGGGGATAGATTTTAGCATGCGGCCTATGAGGAAATCATAGATTTTTTTACATGATCTGGATGGAAAGACTGATAAACCAAGTGAAAGACCTGAAAGTCAGCAAAGCTTACAATCTAACATGGTCTACCCATATTTATGCGATCACAGCATACTTGTCATAAGCATTTGGCATAGATACTGAGAACATTTTCAAAAGGAGCTAACACCCTATGTATGCAGGTGACATTGGTTAGACCAGTTATGGACTACTCCTTCCCTGTATGGTCTCCACACACATAACTACGGCTGCAGAGATTTATAAAGGACACAGTATGCAATTTCATTTGCATGACTTTCCTTACATTGATAGACTGAAGGTGATGAAACTATTTATAATGATGGACAGCACATGTATGAATGCTAAAGATTTAATACATCAACAAAATCAAAGAGGGCTTGATTTTTAATCTACCAGCTCTTATAAAACCAGACGTGTTGGTTCCATGGCAATATCTCTCTCTCTCTCTCTCTCTCTCTCTCTCTCTCTCTCTCTCTCTCTCTTTCAAATTATAGCTATGTTGAAACTGCCATAAGGTTGGACAGTGCATTGGGAAGAGATTCATTCTCTCTCTCTCTCTCTCTCTCTCTCTCTATTGACCATTGATGATATGTTTGGAATTTATGTTTTTGAAGTATGAATTAAAGCCTATACTTCAAAGGTACAGCACACTTATTAAAAAAAGCTGTCAAGTTGAGGTATGCAGGCTACAACCCTATTCTCCCCTAGTCGGTAAATCGAAAGGGTGTAGGCCTCCTGCCCCCTAATATTATAGGAAACCCTTGGGTCCCCATATTGTGGGTAGCCTGTTTGTACCTATAGAAACACTTCCACATAGATGTCAACTCCGAAAGTTAAAAAAAAAATGAGGGGGTATGAAAAAGTGGTTATTATGGCCCCCTTAAAAACAACTCACAAATTTTGGATTTTGGGACAGTCCTTGAATTTCAGATTTTGACTAAAATCTTCCTTTTTGGGGGGAGGGGAGTCTATGCTAAAAATTTGGTAGTTGTCGACTCCAAAAGTTGTAAAAAATAAGGGGTTATGAAAAGAGGGTTTATGAACCCCTTAGAAACGGCTCTTTAATTTTGGATTTTTACTAAAACCTTCCGGTGTGGTAAAAATTTGGTAGCCGTAGCTTCAACTCCAAAAGCTGTATAAAATATGGGAGTATTAAATTGGGGATTTATGACCCCCCTTAAAAACTGCTCTCAAATTTGGATTTTGACTAAAGCCTTTCTGTGGAAGAGTGAAGTCTATGGTACAAAATTTGGTAGCCCTAGCTTCAAATCCAAAGTTTGTAAAAAATGAAGTGGTATGAAAAAGGGGGTTAACCCCTTAGAAACAGGTATCGAATTTTGGTTATAAAAATGCATTGTATATATTGTGACGTTCATCTGTTGCCTTAGTGTCCTTCAAATGATCTGTCCAACTTTCCTGACTCGTCAAATGCCAGTTTTCAATAGTGGCAAGTTTATGAGCATTCCTATCACTGCAGATACAAGAACACCTGTATATTTTGAGATGTTAAGTGGAAATGGAGTATACCAAATCAAAAGACCTATTGAATTGACCATACCAACTTTTACATGTACAAAGGACATAAGGCTCATCCCTGAATATGTGACTTTGTAATCTTCTGAATAACTGTGAGCAAGAGCTTTTTAATAGTTACGGATATCAGGATTTGAGTTGTTCGTATTATCCGTAGTTCTGATGGGATAAATAATCCTGTCTTTGAGGGAGACTACAAGAGGTGAATAGTCTTTATTTGGGTACATTTTCCAAAGAACTAAAGTTGTTTTTGCAAATTGTTTTCTTTTTTCCATGAGACTGCTGTCAGGACGCGCCCCCCCCCCCCCCCTCCCCCCCCCCCCTCTCTCTCTCTCTCTCTCTCAGTTACATCCTTGTAACAGAACAGCCATAAAAACTGTATAATGAAAGCCCAATTCTACCCATAATGACTACTACATCTGTCTGAGGTGTACCTTTCTTTGTGGAATTTGCACAAGAGACTTTTGGAAGATGATTAGTTTACTTACTTTGTCATTGGAAGATGGTTAGTTTGCTTTTAAAATGCTGCCTTTCCTGGAAATGTTGATTTGATCATTGTTTATGCATGATCTGCAATGACAGTTTTCACTGTCTTTTAAGTTCTTGGTTTGTTACCCCTGTTGGTATGAAGTGTAATTTACCCCACTCTGCAGTCTTCTGTTGCTTTCATAGATGTTTTAACAAATATTTATTAAATCTCATTGTTACCTACGATGTAAATCTTGGATTTGTAATGTTTTTGAGCTAAAATTGGTACTAGTCCTGTAGGTGCTTGTCAACTGGGCTTTGGCTTGGCTCTGGCACAAAGAGTATTCAAAAGGAATTTGACTGTCAGGTAAGATAAGTTGAAAGTAAATAAGAAAAAAACAGTTCAGCAACATACACTGCACTTGTCTTCCAGATTTTGTTCCCAAGTGTATATTTTCTTAACATAATTGAGATATAGTTGTACTGTTTTGTATATACTGATAGATTTTAAAATACAGTTTTGCATTGAAGTAGATAATGAAAGATTGTATAATAATTAAAGGAAAATTTTTAAATATAAATGAGGATGGCTCATCATATGATGGAAGACTTGCTTCCTAGAGAGTGAGAGGACAAGAATAATTTGTGATGATTACCAATGAAACCATCCCACCCGAGTACCAATAAATCTGCTGTCAATATTGTGTTTTAGGTTTTCAGACATGTCTCTAAACTGTTTTCTTTGAAGTGAAATGTTAGAAATATTTAGACTGATACTATAAATTCTGGATGAGTGCACCTCTCAGTGGTCACCAACTATTGGTGTGACAGTAGTATGAGTGTCAGTGATTGTAGTAGGGATTTTTATTTTGAATTTAATTATATAGTTTATTCATTGTTACTGGAGTTAGTCTTTACTTTAATGTAAAAAGAAAGAGTGGAAAGTTTTAGGGCACTTGTCTAGTGCCATAAAATTTGTGATTTATGGCACCATAACAAGCCAAGTTTCGGTTATTGGGCGCTATAACATAACCTAACATTCGTCATTAACCGAAACTGGTGCCGCAGTTAATGGCGGTTTTCACTTATCAGCATCCCACTGATAACTAGGGTCTGCCTATATTTGTTCCTCCCTAATAGAAAAAAAAGCATCTAGGATTATGAAGCTTTAAAAACTAAACTTTTTTGCCATGCCTTTAGTTTTTACTACTGTCTCTGAAGGAAAGGCCATCTGCCTTTTAAACTGAAAGTTTATGGTGGTTAGTATAGAAATCTTTTATCGAGCTTCTTACAGAGGTTTTTTTTATGGGGTTGGGTGGGTTATATAATTATTTTAATTGTTATTAATATAATGGTAATAATTAACTGAATCAGCAAAGGAAAGAAATAATACTCATAATTTTGACTACACATTTGCAGCTGCCTACAAGAATATGCTAAGTATCAGTTGGCAGTGTATAAAAAGAAAAATTTTAAATACAGTACAACAGATTACAAAAGATCTTGTCATATGTTGTTTCCCTCACTCTCTTAACTGATGTTTAAAACTTCATACAAAATTTTTTTTTTTATATATTTACAGGAGGATTCCATTAGGCAGCGTTCATCACAAGTTCCCAGTGAGAAAAGGAATGTCGTGTCTAGTGTTATTCCCCAGCAGGAGACTCAACAGGCTAATCCTATGATGCATTTGGTTGCTGCATTTATTATTGCCTTGGTGGGCTATATCTTGGGCAAGTTCATACTTTGAAGAACTCCTTGCACTCCATCCCAGGAAGAATAGGTAGCAATCGGCAAATTTTCTACCAACATCAGCTGTCCTCCTATGATAAAAATGGAGGATGAAGATTACCCTAGTTTGGGTGAACAGTTGCTAGCTGGGTATAAAATACAGTATATCTATATTAGCTATGGTATGCCTTCTATTTTAGTATAAAGTGGAAATTAGCCCTCTCTCCTTTTTAATTTAAGTTTTGTTTCTTTTGTATAGGAGTTTTATTAGAAAAATGCAAAGTTATCCAAAATCACACACAAAACAGCCCACACCACCACCTTCACCTGCAGCTGTTGAAAGAACTTTTCAGCAAAATCCATTGAGCTGAACAAATAAAAAGTTGTGACATGTTCATGTTTTCCAGAATAACCCAGTTAGCTTTTGCTTTAATGTGTAACACTTAGGCATTATGAGCAATGGAATTAGTTAGAGCCTTCAAAAGTGTAAGAAAAATGTGGAAAAAGTGTATTATATTTTGAATTATTTATTTGAAGGAAAAATTTTTATTTGTAAGGATTCATGTTGAATGTTGATTTTATACATAAATGCGCAATATGAAAGCATTGCATTTTTGGTGATCAAGTCATCATCACTTTGCCTGTGATTAGTTAAAACTCACATTTATGAGTAATTAATGTGCTCTTTTAATATACTGTATATCATTTAGTAATAGTCCAATTTGATGTTCAGTTTGCTAGGGAAATTATATACAGCTATTGTTAAAAATCTAAATTTCAGGGTTCTTTTCATATAGTATTTTTATGCTAAAATTACCTAGCCATATACAATTCCATTAAGAAGTTATAAGGGACAGGTTTTGTCATAATAGCTTCTCCAGATATGTTGTATTTCATTATAATTCTTTTCTAACTTGTGCAATCCATGTCATGGATGAAACTTCTCTATATCTTTATTTTTTTCCTCATGTTTTCTGTAGGAAGCATAGTACAGTATATACTATACATTGTTTACATTTTTTTGTACGCAACTTTTAACAAGGGTCATGATTTAATTAGATCTAGTTCACCCTGTTCTGGTCATTGTTTTTAATTTCAAGTCATTCAGTTTAAGACAAAGTCTTCACAAGAAGAAAAAAGGGAATATGTGCAGAATTTGTGTCTCTTTACCCTTGCCTCCAGGTCTGTTGTTGTTGTTGTTGTGCAGGATTTATGAAAGGGAGACCTGAACTTTGGAATGAAAAAATAACAGCATTCCTGTTTACCATAGGGTATATAGTATACAGTATATAAAATATATATATATCATTG